>NW_027115673.1:811977-820561 GCF_000696795.3 Halyomorpha halys | reverse complement strand
GATGAAAGATTAATAATTAATGGTTAGGATGGGTAAGAAGTTTGTAATGAAAAGACGCATGAAATATCAGTTTTGGGCCAAATCTGCAAAGAATGGGATGTTAAGTTTGTTTTGATGTAATAATATTAAAAAAATAAAGTCTGATAAAAATTTCGAAACTAAGGCAATAATGACCCCGAAGTGGTTAATACCTTAACATAATAATTTTAAAAAATGATTAATTGTAATCAATTAAATATATATATACAATTTAAAAAAATCATGGCTAGTCTAGCAAAAATGATATGGCAGGACAAACAAGAGAGATAATTAAATGAAGATTTTTCATAAAGCTAAAACTAAAGGAAAAAATGAGTCAAAGTATTCCGCATAATTTAATAACATGAGTATAAAACGAACAGTTATAATTTATTTATTTTTAAATTTCATTAGTTTGTTCTTCTTATCCACCAAAAAAAATTTAATGTTTTCATAATTGTTTTGTTTATCAAATAAAATTATTTTAATGAATAGTACTAAAGGATAAAAGCATCGTTGAAATTATTATATCAATTATATTTAAAAATACATATGTAAATATCATTAATTATTTCTTTATATCATTTTGCATTAAATTAAATTTAAATTATTATTTATATGAACAAAGAATAATTGAAACTGGCTTGATGGGGAAATAATGAGACAGAATAACAAACAATGTTGTCAAACAAGACTACAATGAAACCGTATAGCCATAACCTACCCGCATGACATGCTTTGGCACACAGCCAGGCCGAAACTCAACCTTATATCCACTCAACACATCCTCTGTTTCTCTTCCAAGTAACAATAGCATACGTTATGCCATTTCAATTTATTCGATTTATATATTAATTAATTAATTATGAAATATAATTTAATATTGACATTAATATGATAAAACTGGCGCTCTGGTCTGTGACAAAACGGTATTATGCCCTTCAAAGGGTCGTAAATTGTTATTTAAACTAGAGAAAATTTATCTTCACATATTTTATTTTATTTTTATACATCTATGAACGTAATTTTATTCGTTTTATTTTTTTATATTTATTTATTATGATATGAATCTACTTTTTTTTTTCTTTTCTTACGTCGACCCGAGAATCCCGTTGGAGTCCTACAATGCATGAATCTACTTCATTTTATCACTATTATTAATTGCCCAAGACTGTGGCAGATTTTAATATTAATCAATAAATTAAAAAAAGAAGATAATAATATAATTATAGTAATAGAATATTTTTGAAGCTCTTGATAAAACGGAAACTCAAGTCACATTAGTATTTAAATTTTTAAAATCATATCGTCTCCTACCTAAATTATTTCACTTCTGTTTATGCTAAAATTTATATAGGTGTGTGTCTGTGTCTGTGTGAGTATTTGTACGAGGGTGGTCTGAAATGTTTCTGAGCTAACAAAAATGCAAAACATTTTTTTTTTTTATTTTCAACATTGTCTCCTTGTAATTCTACACTTCTCCCAGCGATGCTCCTATCTCTCTAATGCGTCCATAAAGTACTCAGCGTTTTTCTCTGCAAAATAATTGTTCACGAATGAAAAGAGAACAAAAAGAAGTCGCTTGGGCCTACATTTGGTGAGGTAGGCGGATAGTCAAGCAGTTCGAACCGTAATTCGTGGATTTTCCCCATGGCAACCGCTGAGGTGAGATACAGTATGTTGTCTTCGTGAAACAGGACTTTCTTTTTTTTAAAATGTACCGTTTTTCCGCATAGTATAAGAGCTGAGAAGAAAAAAAGGCAGTTATCTCACCTCAATTTTTTATTACTTTAATGAAAACTAGGTATAATTACTAGTCAAAATTGATGAGTCTGCCAAGTTTAGGTAGGGGGAGATAAAAAATGGCGGCTGTTTCAAAACCTTAAAAAAACATTAATTTTTTATTCAGAGCTCTATATCTTAAAAACTACCAACAACACTAGAACATCTAAGAGAACATTATTTAAAGAAGAGTAAATTTTCTGAAATATTAGCTCTAAAAGAGCTATTTAAGTCCAATAGTTCCCGAGATTTAGCTTTCTAAAAAGCAAAATTCCTTAAAAATCTACTGATAGATCAGTAGTTAGTTAATTTATTTAGAGAAATCTATATCTCAGGAACTATCTGACCTACAGATGTCCATTAGTACTCAAGAAAACTCGATGTTTTCGTCGAATGTTGCATTTTTTGGACGTCCCGAACGTTCATCGTCTCCCAAGCTTTCACGGCCACGTTTAAATTCAGCTGCCCGAAATTTCACTGTGGTAAATGATGGTGCAGAGCCCCCATACAAAGAATCCAAATCATCTTTGATTTTCGTAGGCGTATTGCCTTTCAAAAAAAAAAATTTAATGACAGCTCGATAATCGATTTTATCCATTTTTACAAAAACTTTACATCTCAAACAACTGTTACATAAACACTGCGCGTCCAAACTAGCTGACAAATCGGACAAAGGATAAAAAACGAAATTCACTAGCTTTTACTTACGAGTGCTGCCATCTTCACGTTGCGGTCGGAAACTTCTCTACCCTTGTATATTTTTTTTTCCTACCTCCTAAAAAATAAAAAAAACAAATTACAAATATATAAAAAGGAAAGAATATTATGTACATATGCCGACGACATCTTGTTTTGCCAGTATAGCAGTGTAAGATAGATTGCCGGGTCCACTGAAGGCGGTGCCGTCAGTGATGGCATGTGTTTGCCTGAAGCTCACTGGGAATAGGGAGGGGCTATTCCTGCTGGTGTTGTTAAAGTGATAACTTCAGGCAGTAAACCCAGATGTCCCTCCCGAGGCGAGTACATCGACCAGGGGAACAGTGCTTTGCCACCTCCCAGGTCTGCGTGGAGGGGTGAATTCGCGGAATAGTGGATTGACACAGGCTTTCAGCCCATCAAAGAATTTGATAGACTACAAACAACAGAGATTCCAGCACAGACCCTCGAGGCAATCCGCAGGTGGTGGGGACAGGAGGCGACAAATCTCTACCTTACCACGAATGATCGTTCGCTGAGGTAGTTCCTGACCAATCGGCATAGGGCGGCGGGAAACCTAAACTCCTCCACCCGGCGGAGTAGCAGCGGGTGGGATACGCTCTCGAAGGCCTGGCTACAGTCCAACGAGATGAAGGCAGTCATATAGTTATTCTTCACCCGCTCTATTACCCTTGTAAGTATCTGCGTGCTAGTGTGTATGTGTGTTTTTGCATAATATAAAAAACAAAAATCAAATATTATTTTTATAATACAGACCAAGATTAATAATAACTAACTGTAAGCATTGATAGCCACTTTACAGGCCTAAAACCTCATGCATCTTTAAAGAACAAAAAAAAAAGAAATGAATTTGACATAGGATAGAAAATGAAGAAAAAATTATATGATTTAATTAAATCACATACTACAGTTTCCGTATTGATTAATAATGCTATAGATATTTTATATGATTTATGGATACGCCCTTATCCAGAAATGGAACGCAGATGTTCTTTAGATCATATTGATATATTTTTTTTAGCATTTTGTAATCCATTTTGAAAAATTAAAAAATATACCTACAGTAAAAATTAATATATTAACTAGTGTAAACACTATATATCAAATAATATAGCTGTTCTCGTCCCTTTTGTTACAGTATTCTGTATGCAGACATCGTCGGTTTCACAGCGATCTCTTCAACATACTCGGCGTCAGAGCTGGTCAAAATCCTGAACGAGCTCTTTGCCAGGTTCGACAGACTTTCTGAGGTAACTAATAGCTTATAGAAATAAAGGCAAATTATTGTAATAAAGTATGAAATTTATTTTGAATGTATGAAAGGATGGGTACTTGTTTTGTTGCCACCGCCGGACTCGAATAATTTTGAATTATGACATAGTGAATAAAAATATATAAGATATTATGTCTTATGCATACATGTCTTTAGCATAAATCGACTCAAGATAAAAATTGGTTGTAAGAGTTGGGCCGAAACCTAAGCTTCAGAAAGACCTCTGCTTAACATTTCAATTCAATGACCCATATTCGGAGGTGTCCAAAAACCGCCACAACATTGTAGAAGAGAAAAAAATATGTAAACCTGCCAAGTAAGATGAAAGTTCTCCGAGTAAAATCATGGTCGACATCTTACCGGAACAGCCGCGGGGAGGAAGTTGCTCTAACCCGCTTGAGAATAGGTCATACTCTCCTGGCGCACTCTCACCTGATCAGAAAACTGCCACCTCCGACGTGCAAATATTGTCAGTCCATTCTCAGGATTAAACATATTTTTGAAGAATGTACTCACTATTTGCCAACATTAAACAGGATAAGACTGGCCCCAAATTTATCAGAAGCTCTCACTGATGAGGAAGCAAAAATTAAATTAGTGTTTAAATTTTTAAAAGGGCATCGTCTTCTTTCTAAATTATAACTCCTCTTCGATTTTAATTTTTTTTTTAATTTTATTTATTATTAATGTTTAGCATGCCATAGGCGTTGATGACCAGAGGGTTTTACACGTTTAAGCAACAATAAACAAACAATCAATATGTAAACCTATGCGCTATTTAATAACTTGAAGAGGTTCCAATTTATCTGCTTTGTTATACTACGCTTTGCAGGGCAATAATGCAATTTCCGAGAGAGTTTATAATGAACCTCTATACATGTGAGAAGACATTGTTAGCACTGGAATGACTGCTTGACAGAAATTGGCAGCAGGAATGAACAGAGAAAACTGGCAATATATACTGGTGCCGACCTAGTCTACATCAAAAATAATACAGATATAGCAGATAGCACCGCTCAATGATAATAATAATTAGAAGAATCACTATTCACACCGAAAGGATTTTTAAGTTGAATATATTAAAAGTGACAAATGCAGGTTTATTTCAACTGTGTTAAATTGACTTGGGCGTTATAGTCTACAAATTTTATTAAATCAATGTGAGGCTGTGAAACACAGATACTGAATTTGAGATTATCCTGGATGATGGCCGAAACGTTAGACATGCAATATGGTTTAGTAAAGCAGGTTTATTAACGCAAACATTAGAAATTTCCTGTTCATTGTAATTTTAATTACAACAATCTGTAAAAGATTATGTATAAATTGGAACTTTAATACGCTCAACATAAAAAAATTAGAAAAACAATTATCTTTTAATACTCACCACAAAACCTATACGACAAAGGCTAGCGAAGTATGTTAGGATAACCACAATTGAGGCTATGTGATTTCACGTTGAAAAGAGATGAGCAAGTAGAAAGAACTGTCGACAAGGAATATTTTATATAGATTTTTTCTATTTTTTATTTATTGACATTTACAACTATAAATAAAAATACATCTAGTAAATTTGATGTAACATCATAATGGTATGAAACAGGCAATTAGAGAAACTACCTATTGGTAACACTCTAATAGCATTTCTACATTAGAAATCCTCGAGGCCATCTTTTTTTGAGGGGCTTCGGAAAATTTTCAGAAATGGAAGAGGAAGCAAGGTTAGAAACTAGTGGATTTGTGTGGGTTGGGATTGTATAATGTAAGGTTGATATCTGGATCGGGCTGGGTCGATTGCATATGGAACATTAAGGTCTTTGTGGATGATTTCATTTGTGACAAAGTAAGGAGCATTGAGGACTTTACGAAGTATTTTGGATAGTAACAATTGGATAAGAGAGGAATTCGAAGGTTCAGTGGAGCCCTAAAGCTCAACTCCGTATGTCCAGGCCTTTTATCGTCATATTAGATTAAAAACTTTAATATATTTGTTTATTCCTTTTTTTTTTTGGTTAACTTAAAAAATAGAATGGTTAAAAACAAATCAACTATGTAGATTTCAAACTTTTAAGAAATAAGGAAAAGTAATGACAAAAGGTTCATAGAAATCCAAAAGTGATTAAAAGAGCAAAGAATATCTGAACGAATTTTAAAAGAAAGAGGAGAAGAATATTAAAATAAAGGATTATAAGAAGAAAAGTTGTAATAAAAACCGTCCGACTGAAAATGGAAAACAGATAAACAAGTGAATAATTGATTTGGCCTGTTCCAACATTAAAGCCAGTACCACTTATTTAGGGTTTCAGTACTTTGTGAGAAAGTACTGTTTCTTGAACAATAGTTGTGTACAGAGATGATTTTTTTTTATTACCCGCAACCTGCTCATTTCTGAGATACAAGGAAGAAATGTTATTTTGAGGTAACCAATCTATTCTTACCATTGTGGGAGGGTCAAGTTTTCATTATGTGGGAATGATTCGAACACAATGCCTTACTCGCTGATCTTCCTCACTCCGGTTAAAACTTTAACGATTAGGGATAATACATTCTACCTTCCTTACCATCTAGGTGAGAAAGAAATAGTAGAAACGGATAGGCTAGTCGTACACGAACCTCTAGGTTCCTCTAAGTCATTTATTAAATGTTAATATCTTTTTATGGAGTTCGTCTTGCTCATTTTGAAACGTACAATTGTTTAATTTTACTTTTTGTTGAAATCAGACTCTATTGATTTTAGGGTTAGATCTTAACTCGTAGTTGATTAAAATACAAACAGCTCTTCCTCTCAAACATCCCCTTGATGTTCCAACCGAATATTTTCTAAAGACTTTCATTCAACCAGAAGCCTTAAAAAAAAAAAAAAAAAAAATGAGACAGTATGAAAAACGTTTTTCTTCGCCAAAGTTAGTCGACTGGTAGAGAGTTGCCTACACAATCCAGACCCCATTACTAAATGAAAATGCATGCAGATGCGAAAGAACGCAACTGGACTTAAGAACTAATCTCAGTGAAAGGATTCGTAGACATTCAGTACAGCCCTTCCTAACCTTCTAAATAATTTCGATAGTGAAAAATCGAGCAATTAAATACATCAAAGGTACCTTAAAAAAATAATAGAACATTTTTAATTATAAAAAATGTTTAAATTACAGTAAAAATAGTAAGATCTTTTTAATACCGAACTCAAATATAATATTTATTATTTTTTCCAAATATTTATTTGAAAAAAATAATATAAAACTCTATACAGTTATAAAACATGTCATTATAAACTGCTAAGAGAAAAAGTGGGCAATACTATAACTGCAATCTTATTTTTTATTAATAATAGATCCATATGAACGAAAAGCAGATTATATGAAATGAAAAAATAAATTTATTCTAGGATATATGTCCCCTAAGAATAAATACATGGTACATACATTAAGATTTTTTCTAGCAAGCATTTACAAGTTTTCAGAAAGTAAAATTAAATTACATTGGGATATTGGCTTAAATATTGTTTAAAATGTTAATCAATATACGCCAATTTATTTATTCACAATAATCCGGAGGTTTGGTTATACAATAAGCGGAGGAATTTCAACCCTCAATTTCTAACCCTCGTAAACTGGAGAGGACCTAATTTAAATCTTAAGTAAAAATATTAATAGAAAATTTAAGTTTAAGATATTCACTGACTGCAGTTTCTTTATTTTAATTTACTTAATTTATTACAACTTTTGTAATGCGTTTTTTAACTTTTTTTATACGAATAATCATTTATAATGCTAATGTTTATAGAAATTATATATGGTAAGTAATAAAAAAATGTGTATATAAAAGCACCTACTATTATATATCTATGCCATGGCTAATATCAGTTTTACTATTCACTTAAGAAAGTAAAGTTCTTTATATAGTCCATTTTAGTCTGCTTTAAAGAGTAACTAGGGTAATAAAAATGTTATGAGCTTCAGGAACTTGGTAATAAAAAATGTTATTAGCCTCTTAATTTAGTGTTATATTGGATTACGGAGTACTGGACAGTGGCTTGAATAAAAGCCAGTATAGAGCTGTTTGGAACATATTACGTCGATGTTAAAGTATAAGGGAAATTAATAAAACACATAACATTAGTGCTATTACTTTTGTTGAAAATAATTTTATTCAGTTTCATAAAGAGCAGTCGTTTTTCTATCGCTTGTTCAGAGAAATATTTTGCTGTTATATTAATATCGACAAATAAAAATTTGACTTCGTTTTGGAATTCGACTTTTTGTCGGAGTCTATGTATGTGTTATCAACCTAAGAAAATCTTTGAGGTCTTGTCATTGAACTAGTCTGACTGATCTTAAATGACGATTATATAAAAAAAATTACACTAATGAACCTTTAATTTTTTTGGTTACAAATAATTAATCATTTTACATTATCAGTACTGAAAAAAAGGCAAATATAAACTATGGAAGGATTTTATTATTTACTTAGGGAGATAAAAGATGTCACGAACTAGGGGGGAAACTACCTCTGAGACCAGAAGCATTATGATCCTAATTATGTCAGTTAAGATTTTAGGCCAGACTGACATGGAATCCTCATACAAGAATGAAAAGACAGGAAACTGCTCGTCGATCCCGACTATTACAACATTTACTAGACAAACGGTCCAAACTTCCAATCCATTACAAAAGACTGATCTACATGACTATTAAAAGGCCTATCTGGACATACGGAGTTGAGCTATGGGGCTCCACTAAACCATCTAATTCCTCTCGAATCCAATCCTTACAGTCCAAAATCCTTCGTAAAATA
>NW_027115673.1:810097-811227 GCF_000696795.3 Halyomorpha halys | reverse complement strand
TAATATAGAATTAATTTAGTCAAAGTGTTTATAATTATAAAAGAAAATAATGTTATATAGTAAATAGAATAGAAATGGTTTTTTGAAAAATTGTTAATTTTAGCTTTTATTGTTCTTTGTGGTAATGGAGGTAGGAGAAAATTATTTTATAGTCTATATGGTTGTTATCATAATGGAAGATAACCTTCAGAAAGGTAATTACTCTCCTAAAATGTATGACTAATAACAAGTTTTACTCATTAAATGACATTAATATTATAATATATTAGCAAGAATGACAATAAGGAGAAAATTATGTGTCATATATAGGTTTTTGTTATCAAGTAAATAGTTTATAAATAGTTCTTTGAGTGTATATGATGAATATATATTAACTAATAAGTGTTGTTGTAAGCGCATGTTTATGGTTTTGTTGAATTTGGTTTTTAGCAGCCTGAAGATGGGGGAAATCTCCCGAAACGTTGCTAATGATATGAAATTATTAAAATACAATAGTTTATGAAGAATGAAAGAAGAATTTATGTCATTCACTAAATCCAGTTTAAAGAAATTAAAGGAATTATAAATAAAAATAAAACCTAAAAAATATGACTTGAAGGTAAACAATTAAGAGCTTAAAGGATTATAATATAATCCAGTATAATTTATTTTGACTTTTATCAGGATTGCTTTCAGATATATATCACATTTTTAATAATGGGTTATTCATTTTAATCCAATAAAGGAGTCATTACAGGAATCGGTTTAATTATTATTGGAATAAATTAGTCAGAACCTTCAGCAGTGTTTCTACCTTTATAAAACACAATATCATAAAATAAATCTTTTCAATAGCTTTCTTTAATTAAGTTCCTTAAAAATATTATAAAGTTTTTTCATGATAATTATGATTTGACTTGCTTGACTACATTTTCCGAAAAGAATGTTATGTAGCCTGATATTTTATAGTTTTTAACTTGCTATTTAATTTTTAATATTGTACGTTGCCACTAAATTCTATAAGATAAAAATATAATATAAAACTAAGAGCGTATTTCTTCGATTTGTATTTATGTTTGTTATTGTTTTTATTTATCATTAAAATTCATAAGTTAAAAAATTATGTAAGAGATTTGATTAACAGCAATCAT
>NW_027115673.1:808034-809459 GCF_000696795.3 Halyomorpha halys | reverse complement strand
ATTAAAAGCCAAAATAAAAATATAATCGATTTACTATTATAACCAATTATCTAACATAAACATATAATCTATCTGAGGAGATGGTTGGAATGCGGTCAGAGAATAACAAAAATGGGTTAAAAAAAATTTTATTAGTGCTTAACTTATTTTTGCTATTCTCTGACCGCACACTTTTTTTATTCTTATTTTCTAAACCTCTTTATTGATAAAAATAGATATATAATACGGATTATATGTACAAAATAATATATAATACATTATACAATTTTTCTTGTTTTGCCTTACGGCAGTCTGACCGCACACCTAACCATCTGCTCCTCATATATATCATCTATGGTCAACTATCTTCTCAGCATTAAAAATATAATTGAATAACTAATATAAACTAATTATCAAGCCTAAAAATGTAATCGATCAATTAACATAACCTAATCATCAAGCCTAAAAATATAATCTATTAATCAATATAACCTAATCATCAAACCAATATATTCAAACATTTTCAGAACTCTTCGGAATCAATCGCCCAGTTTGCAATATCCCTCTAAACTGCCCCCGCTCGGTCATCTGTTCTGACTCTAAATCTACCCTCAAATCTTTACAAGATCCATTCTCAACACACCCATTAATAAAAGAATTGAAGCAGCATTTGAAAACTTTGAGCAGCATGGGTTATAGGGTCTAGTTTCTATGGCTGCCAGGTCATTGTGGGATCACCGGGAAAGAAAAGGTAGACTAGCTTTAAAGACAGGTAAAGTCGTAACATCATCAACATGCAAAGATGTTATTTCAAGGATCAAAGAAATATCATGAGAGACAACAAGTTAAGAATGGTCCAACGGACAGTGAAACGTACAACCAGAAACATGAATCTGCTATGGAGAGAAAATGTAGATTAACCCATCTTCGGATAGGCCATACTCGACTCACCCACGGTCATCTCATGAAAAAAGAAGATACACCGATGTGTCGCTACTGCGAAAACGATCTTACCGTTAGCCACATTCTCACTGAATGTATTGCTCACGAATCACACCGATTCTCTTCAGATTTACAGGAGATGATGAGAGAAGATACCACAACAATAAAAAAACTTTTTCTCTTTCTAAAAATCATTAATATATATCATCACATATAGACTAAATGTCCAGCATGGATTAGTGGATGCAAAATTTAATATAGTAATTTACAAACTACGTAAATTCTAATTGCAACTTTGTAAAATGCAAATTGTAATTGTAAATATGTAATTCTAATTGTAAATTTTTATTTGTAATTGTTAATTTGTAACTTTCTCACTTTGTGAATATGTCAATTGCAATCTACTAACTTTGTAAATTCAGTGTAAATGGCCCTAGTGGTCAAAACACTTAAATAAATAGATAATAATAATCAAAGATTTTGGGAAATTATAAGGATATATAT
>NW_027115673.1:788264-807384 GCF_000696795.3 Halyomorpha halys | reverse complement strand
CCTCCAGTTTTGGCACCATTCTTCGAGGGTGGTGATGTGGGATTGGAGGGATTGGGATACAATGGAAGGATCATTATTCACTGACAATAGGCATGTGTCCATCGGCATACGTGGTGAGAATAGTGTTAGGATGCGGTTGGGATGTCAGCTGTAAAAACTGTATAAAGGATAGGAACGAGGATACTACCCTGAGGTACACCAACAGACTGAGGAAACAGGGATGAATAAGCGCTGTTGTGATTTACTTGCAATAACCTGTCTGAGAGATAAGAACGGATAATGAGATAATATGTAGGGGGTAGGAATTTACGGATCTTGTATAGCAGTCCTGGGTGCCAGACTCGATCAAAATATAAGGATATTGAGTTGAAATTATTCATTAAATTTAAACAGAGTTTTCTCTTTACTTGACACATACTTAAACAATTACAAATGACAGATCGTTTTATATCTCAAATTCAAATTGATCTAGTAGGGTCCGATTTTTGGTATTCGATATATTAAAAAGTCCTTTTAATGCTATAAAAAAATTGAAAATGCAAGTTTGAACAATCTAGAAGAATTTTTTTCAAACAAAACTAGTATTAAATATCATAAATTAGCAAGAGTAGAGAAAGAAAATGGAGTTTATTTTCGGTTACAGCGCACCAGAAAACATAAAGGTGGACCACAATTGTATAATCAAAGTTCAATTTGTAGACCTGTGTAATTAATAATTATTTATTTCCAAGACAATTAATCATTATGTATGAACCAAATAAAGAACAAGTAAGACAATAATATTTTTAAGTAAAGTTCTAAAATACAAGATATCATTCATTGAAATAAAATGGATATTGAAAGAAAATATATAAGGAAGAAAAGAATAAAAGAAAACATGGTCTTTTGAATAAGGGGACAGAGTTAGTCCCAATCACGTTCCAGTCATTGCATTATCCCTCTCCCTTAACCGAATAAACTTTCTCGGCCCAATTATCCGACGACCAAGATATTTCTGAAAGGAATAAAGTCTAAAAAGTAACTTTTTTTCAGAATCATTCATTCAAGGTAAATCTGTTATATCAACTTGATATCCCTATAATTTCGCAAAGTCTTTTCATTCAGTCTTTTGATAATAATAGATTATATTAGTCTATTATGTCATTTTATTTTAACTAGTATATGTTTATGTTACATTGGACAATTGATACAGTCATTATATTTCATGAGATAATTACATGAAACGCGGCTTTTGCTCAGTGACTAAGTAGAAACACTGTTATAACCTTCGTATGTGGCCTAATATATACTAATAATACTAATAAGTTTTTTTTTAAACAAATCTCCACTACTACGGTACATAGTAATTGCGATTGAGACTATCAGACTCTGATAAATTGAAGCAAAAGTTAGCAGTTTCTTAGCAAAGTTAATAACAAGGTTTATGAAACAGATCAACGTAGATTTTATAAACAACTAAGCGATGATAGGATAAATTTCAATACAAATAAAAATATTTACTGTTATGAGCAAATTTTTACGGAGTGCAAGACTGACCGGACATTTCAGTAATATAAAAAAAAAATGGATAGAATAATACAGTTGTTCTAATTGACTCCAATTTAGTAAAAGGACAGAAAAATAAGGAAATATCAGGAACTTGCCCCTGAGATAAAAACTCTTTATCAATGTAGAACAATGGTGATATCTATAATTGTCTCATATTGAAATGCGCGAGATACAGGGATACAGAAGATCTTGGCGCGGCCTACAAAACTTCAAAATTGCCAAAAATGCAGTCCTAGATTTAAACAAATACTATAATATCATGTACATTCCTATCAATTGTCTTCCTGGAAGTAGATCCAATTCCAGAAATCTGAGAAGAATAAATGATAGATAATAATAGTATATGTATATATATCTTAAGTACCGGTGTATATATACCATAACGTAAAAAAAAAATAGAGAAAAAGGACTGCCTTATTGGTTCTCCTTTTCTTCTATATATAGCATTCGATCTGCTGATGTACTCGGTCAGCTGATATTGCCCTCTGTCAGATAACATTGCAGTAACAGCTGACTCAGGCCGTAACTCTCTCCCCTCTCCAGAACAATTCTTGTAAACTTATAATATACAAATAAACTAATAAAAAAAAGAAATTATAATTTATTATTTTAAACTGCTCCCCATTTTTTCCCATATCAGATTAGATTTTATCAAAATGTAGGTCTGTCGAGAAAAATGCGTTAACGAGCGCCGTCTGTAGCTGAGCAAGTTAAGGCGTAAGTCTTAGGAACCTAGGATGTGCAGCGGCGCCAGTTCGAATCTGGCCTGGAGAGGGTCGATTTATATTTCCATGACAGTCCCATGAAATAAAAACGTGACTCCAACCCATGGTTAGAATAATTTACAGAGTGGTACTCTGTGAATAACCCCCCACCCTTCCCATCTAATGTCAGAAATAACCAAACAGTGCGTTTAGTGTTTAGTTTAGTTTAGTGTGGTGCGTGTATATAAATACACTGTTGCGGTGTAGCATGTGTACAACAATACTGAAAGCAGTGGGTCGGGGCTTGCATAAGCGCTTATAAGGCAGTGAGTTGTGAGTTAACTTAAGAGGAATCGGAGCGGTGTGACAGTCAGTAGTCATTCACTGAGGCATCGCCGCCATTGTTTTAATCATGTTGTGTTAGAGTTGGCTGTTTTTTAACTCTCTCTCACCGTCTCGCCGGCAGTCATACTCATTCTACGACGCACCATTATTGTGCGGTCAACGTTTGTTGCAGTTGTCGGGTTATCTGGCGTTCTTTCTCACCGACTCGCCGGCAGTCATTCGGGCTCACCGACTCTCCACTCTAGAGTCAACCTGTGTTTTAGAACACCGTTTTTACCAGCTCATCGAAAGCGGCCATTTCGGATGAGATATACGAGGATGGTTTGAAAAGTTCTCGGAATGTACTAGAAAGAAGTGTCTTACCTCGGTGGAACTGCTTTTATTTTTCAACATATTCTCCCTGTAGACCAATGCATTTGGTCCAGAGATGTTCCAATCCCTTGATCCCATCTCGAGAATAAGATTCCTCCAGGCCTGCAAAATATCTCTCCAATTCGGTTCTCAGTTCTTCCGTTGTAGGAAAACTTTGTCCACCTAGGAAAATCTTTAGCTTGGGAAAGAGATAAAAGTCTGATGGTGCAAAAATCAGATGGATTTGGCAACTATTCGTACCTCAGTTCATGAAGTCTTGCCATAGCAATAGTACTTGTGTGCGGGTGAAAGTGACTTTTTTCCTAGCCAAACCAGGCCTTTTTTCGCGTGTCTTTTCCTGTAGTTGGTCTAGGTGGTTTGCGTAGAATTGCCCCGTAATTGTTTGGCCAGTAGGAAGATAATCTATCAGCAGAATGCCTTTTTCATAGCTGAAAACTGAAGCAATGACCATGGCCGAACGTACTGCCTTTGCTTTCTTTGGTGGTGGTGACTCAGAATGTTTCCACTGCTTTGACTGCTGTTTTGTCTCTGGGGAATAGTAGTGGACCCAAGTTTCATCTATTGTCACAAACCGGCGCAAAAAATCTTGTTGGTTGCGCTGAAGATAGGCCAGATTTTGTTCGGACATTTGCAATCTGGTGCGTTTAAAATCCAATGTCAAGAGCCGCGGCACCCATCTTGCGGATAATTTTTTCGTTCTCAATTCTTCGGTTAAAATGTGATTTACCCGTTCAAATGAAATCCCTACAGCTTCAGCAATCTCACGCACTTTCAGCCGACGATCCTCCATGACCTTTTTATGCACTTTTGCGATAAATTCTGGGGTCGTAGCACTTTTTGGCCGTCCACTATGCGGATCATCATCTAAGCTCTCCCAACCAAATTTAAACTCGCTGGTCAATATGGCTACAGTTGAATATGAAGGATGGACTCTGCTCCTCTGTGTCCTGAAAGTCGGCATGAATTTCCTTTGCTTTCATACCTTTCTTAACAAAGTACTTAATCACTGCTCGAATCTCATTTTTTTCCATTGTCACAAATCATTACGCATAAAACAACAACAAAGAGTCGTCACTACCACACACGTCCCGTGTTCACTCACAAAGGATGTGTGATTATTGCGCGGGATCCTCGTTGCCCTAGCACTGACATCTAGCAGTGATTCCGAGAACTTTTTAAACCACCCTCGCATTATACTTAGAGGTATAGTAATCACACGGCCATCTACTGTGAGTGGCTATTGTTTTTATGTTTTCCTCGAATAATTAAAAGACTCAATAATTTGTTTTTTATGTTTTATTAAAAACCAAAAAAAGTTAAATTATTATACTAATATAAATAATTTTACTTACTTATAATTCATTTAATTTTGTATTAGATAATTCTATTATTTTCATTTCTTTATATATTTTTATCATTAAATTTTGTGTATCACTTGGAAGGTTATTTTATTATTATTTCATTTTCTTCATTATTTTATTTTATTTTATTGTGATATTTATTCCAGGTCCTCCGTTTTATTTTAACCCGAGCGAGCGAACATTTTACTCCAGAAAAGAGGTTGGTTTTTTAAACGCGAAATATCCCAACAATGGTTATATTTAATGTTTTAATTCCAGTAGTTAATTTTGATTTATTTAAAGTGCATAAATTTTTCTATTATTATTGGCCAGAGCTCAGATTATTTTTCTTTTTGTAAGTTATGTATTTTATGTTCATTTTAGCATCCTCACATAATGTTTATTAGACGCGTGGAAGTAAATTACCTTTTTAATTTCATAATAGATGTAGGAATCTAAGGTAATCGCAGCTCGTGTTAAAAATGATCTGTTAAACCCAGCAGTTCGGTGATGTAGAGGGTAGAAGGTAGAATAATGTTTACATTTTCTGTATGAATACATTTGGTAGTGGGAAAACTAATATAAAAATATTAAAACGTTCCGATTTAATACTTTGTAATACATATGAAAAAACAGTATACTTGCATAGCACCAAACTATAATAGATCAAATGAGTAATAAAGTATGAGTGTTTCAAAAACCATTATTTTTCCATTTTTTTCCTTTTCACTTAGAATAGTTATTACTAATGCATACAATATGCAAGGTTTAATATTTAGTATCCTGTTTACAGAGATACCAGCAGCTAAGGATAAAGATCCTGGGAGATTGCTACTACTGTATATCAGGAGCACCCAGGGAGAGGCCAGACCATGCAGCGCTTTCTATTCACATGGGGCTGTCCATGGTAAAAGCCATCAAGTAAGTACTACTAGGGAAGATATCTTTATGCAAAACTTGATAAAAAATAAACTTATACCGAGAACGTGGGTCAGTATAGCCGCACAATTGTTATCTCCTTTTCTGTCCTTAAAAAAGAAAACATAAGTTGGGTCGAGCGTGATCCTTATAAAATCATCACTTTGCTCGATGGCCTAGAAATAATATTGGCTCCTAGTTCCAAGTAAACCCATTAGGGGCGTCCGTAGCTCAGGTTGAGCTAGAGGTTTAGCAGCCAAAGAACCCCTCACCATGGTTAGCAATCTAGCACTTACTAGACAAACGGTCTAAACATCCAACTCATTACAAAAGACTGATTTGGAGCTTTGGGGCTCCGCTAAACCTTCGAATTCTTCTCGTATCCAATCCTTACAATCCAAAATCCTTCGTAAAATCCTCAATGCTCCTTATTTTGTTACTAATAAAACCACCCATAAAGACCTAAATGCTCCTTATGTAACCGACCTAGCCAGAACCCGATATTATTCCTTCCATTATAAACTATCTAACCACCCAAACCCACTAGTTTCTAACCTTGCTTCCTCTTCCATTCCTGGCAATCCTCCCAGACGCCTGAAAAGAAGATGTCCACGTGATCTTATATTGTAAAATGTTTTTAGAGTTCTAATACTTGCTGCATCATATCATTATGATCAAATTCGCTTGTTGTATTTTTTATACAGTTGTAAATATCAATAAATAAATAAAAAGATGTTATATGCTCATTGCAGCTCTTAGTAGATTTCCTAGATTTTTTATACATTACTTTTTAGAGTTTCAAAAACGCCTAAAACAAAAAGAACACAAGCAAAATACGAACTATCAATCAAAACGACAACAGACAAAATAGCATGGAGTTCGGCTGATCTATTATGTGACGTCATTCTCCATTTAGCAGACCTATTAAGAGACTCTTAACCATGATAAATGCTATATCGTTATAACATGCTAAAAAATGGAAATATCTCTCCGTTAAACACAACTTTTTCTAATTAATATACTTTAACATGCTTAAGTATAGATCATGAATACTATTACAAAAATCAAATGTCGCTTCTTGTAGACAAGAAATAATAAGTTCTAGCAATAGATTGGTCACCTCCAGATAACCTAGATCGACAGAATAATAGTCAAAAAGCCCAAGAGAAGAAAAAAACAGTTATTTCACCTCATTTTTTTTTTTATTTCTTGAATGAAAACTATAAGTAGTTATTAGACGAAATTGGTGGGTCTGCTAGTGACTTTTTTTTTTTCATTCGGAGCTCCATATCTTTAAAAATAACTACACTTAATGTTGAGTAAACTTTCTAATAATATGAGTCCTAATAGAGCTGTTTACGTTTAATAGTTCCAGAGATTCATTTTTTTTTAAAAAGATAAATTTTATAACGAAAAACCAGTGGTTAGTAATTTATTTTAGGAAAACTATATATCAGGAATCATTAGTCATACAGATGTCAGTTAGCATCCAGCTAGTTGAATGTACTAAGAAGTTAATGACGTTTATCTTTGCAACAATAGTAGTTTCATGAAATTTTCTAAAATAAATTCATATAATGTTGATTTCTTGATGTTTTGAAAAAATCTTGTTGTTTTTTTTTGTTGGAAAAATTTAAGTATTTTAAATACAGATGTCTATTAGCACTCAAATTAAAGCTAGTTTAATGGACTATAAAGAGGTTTATGACCTTTACCTTCGTAGGAATAATAGTTTTCATGTTATATGCTAAAATAAATTGATTTATATTTGTTCGGACAATAAGTTTGATTTATGAAAAACTTCATTTCAGAAACCATTTGACGTACAGATGTTCGCCAGCGCTCAAATTAAAGCTAGTTAAATTTACTACAAAATAGTTAATAATGTTTATCATTGTAGGACTAGTTGTTTTTATAATATCTGACAAAATAAACTCAAAAATGTTAACTTATAGTTGTTCCTATAAAATGTTGGATTTTGGAAAAAATAGATCTCTAGACCCATAAGACGTACATATATCTGCTAAAACTCAAAATAAGGAAATTTAATTTACTATAAAGTAGTTTATGACACCTATCTTCGTAGGGGGGTGGGGGGGGGTAGTTTTTATGATATTTATATATGAATATAAATTTGGCAAATCAAAATTTGTCCTTACAACTATAAATCAATTTATATTAGCAAATTTCATGAAAACTATAACTACACATTATAAACTACTTTATAGCTCATTAAACTAGCTTTAATTTGAGTGCTAATAGACATCTGTACGTCAAATGGTTTTTGAGATATAGATTTTTCAAAATAAATTCACTAACTATTGATCTTTCAATACTGATAGGACGTACTCTATACAACATTTTTATGAAATGTTGCTTTTTAAAAAGCTCGAAAACTAATTAACGTAAGTAACTCTTTTAGGGCTCATATTTCAGCAAATTTTCTCATCTTTAAATGACGTTCACTTATGTTTTCTAGTGTTATTCCTACTTTTTAAGATAAAGAGCTCCGAATGAAAAATTAAATTTTTTTATCGCTTTCAAACAGCCACCATTTTTAATAACCTATACTTGGCATACTTATCAATTTTGACTAGTAATTATACATAGTTTTCATCAAAATAATCAAAAATTGGGGTGAGATAACTGCCTTTTTTCTCCTCTTGGGCTCTTGTACTATAACAACTCACTAGTTTCTTGCTTCCTCTTCTATTCCTGACAAACCTCTAAGGCGCCTGAAGATGGCCACGAGACCTACTAATGTAAAAAAGTCATTAGAGTAATACCAATGGGCAGTTTCTCTACATATCTCTCCATAATAACTTACATCAAATTTACTAAATGGATAATTGTAATTTTTAATTAAAATAAAAAAAAATTAGTATTTTTTTAGGAGTGGTGCTTCACAAGAAATTAGCCAAAACATATTCACAAAATTGTTGATTGCTCGAGCAATCATTAACAGTTTTTTCAAAATATCGATATTTTGAAAAAACTGTTAATGAAAAACTATATATTAGGACCTATCATACGTACAGATGTAGGTATATTCACTCTACTTTGAAGTCTTTTAGAAAACTAATACTTTAAATTATTATATTTATTATTATTAATTATTATTATTATTATATTATTACTACTACTCGTACGGAGAAAAACGTCAAAGACTACTTTATAGTACATTCAACTACTTTTAATATAGTTACTAAGAGACATCTGTACATTTAATGATTCCTGAAATATAGTTCTCAAAATAAATCCACTAACTTCTAATTTTTCATTATTTTGTTACAAAGTATCGCTTTTTAAAAAATTGTATCTCAGGTACTTTTGTACACACATATAATTATAGTAAGCCCTATAAGAGCTCAAATTTTAGCAAATTTATTCTACTTTAAGTGATATTCTATAAGATGTTTTTCTTTTTTAGGTAGTTTTAAAGATATGAAGCTCCGAATGAAAAAAAAAAATTATGACGATCGTAAAATAACTGGTTTTTTTTTTCTCCTTCGAGGGTCTTGAACTAATACGCTGATATACATTCCACAACTCTTTGAATAAATCATATTGACTAATTGTAGGTAAAAATAAAACTTTATTGATCATCATGTAAATATAAAATGCAAACCCTATATCATCAGTCATAAAAAAAAAGACCTTTATATATGATTACCTGAAGAACAAACAGAGGGCAATCAGTTTGGGCAAGCGGTTATTGACACAAGCACAGGACACGCACGATCGCCTGACCTTTGGAATTGAACGGCACAACTGTACAGCATGCCAACCTACAATCGCTGCCTGCGACAAGCTGCTTCGTAAATCACAATAAAACAGTTTGAAAAAAGAAAATATTTCTCATTATTTCACTTACGTATTGTATTACTTTCAATGAAAAAAGAAAGCATTAGCATTACAGAGCACAAATCAAAAAATGTTGACACATATAATTTACTCGTAGTAAATACGTTCATCTTTATAATATTATTATTATTATTATTATTATTATTATTATTATTATGGCACTAAGGTCCTGCAAGAACCCGGGCCTCTTCCACAAAATCCAACCAATCTACACGGTCTCTTGCTTTCTCCTTCCATCTGCTAACCTTCAAGAGCTTCAAATCCTCCTCAACATCGTCCAGCCATCTGATCCAGGGACGTCCTCTTTTCCGTTTCCCTCTGGATTGCCATAAACCAAATCTTTTTGGGTATCCTTTCATCGAGCATCCTCTCAACGTTTCCTAACCATCTTAATCTTGCTCTTTTAACTAACACCACGATGCTGGGTTCCCCGTACAGATTTATCAGTTCCTCATTCCTTCTTCTTCTCCAAACTCCATTCTCCGAGACTCCTTCCTATATCCTTCTAAATACCTTTCTCTCCCAGGAGTTGAGCATCTGTTCTACTTTTCTTTCAAGGGCCATGTTTCTCCCCCATAGATCACTACTGGCCTTACGATGGTTTTGTAAATGACCATTCTCGTCCTTTTAGAGAGAGCTCTAAAATTCAGTATTTTACTGCACTGAGAAATAACATTTATTTCCTGCTGCTATCCTGGCCTCCATTTCGCTCTCTACTTTGTTATCATCTGTAACCAGCCTTCCTAGGCACTTAAAATGGTTTACAGAACTGAAACTGTGGTCTCTGAACGTCACTTTATTATTCTCTACCTTATCCCTTCTTGAGCTTGTCATGTACATCGTCTTGTCTTCATTCACCCTAAGGCCCAATTCATATGCTGCTTCTTCGAATTTCTGGAATGTTCCTTTTAATGCTGCTCGGGTTCTTGCGGCAATGACTACATCATCTCCATATGCTAAATGTTGAGACAGTCTATTGTTAATGGTCCCTCCTAGATTAGTTCTGATTGAACAAATAGCTACTTCTAATGCTATATTAAATAGAAGAGAAGCCAGAGGATCCCCCAGTCTCAAGCCATTCTCCACAGAAAATTCCTTAGACAGCGAATTTCCAAGCTTAACTCGGCAGGTAGTGTCATTTTTATCAGCCTGACTAGTTTTTTCGGTATGCCTACCTTTACCATGGCTTTTATAAGTTCCTTTCTGTCGACACTGTCATAAGTTTGTTTTAAGTCCACGAATAGCAGATGCAGATCTATGCTATACTCATAACACTTTTCCATTGCCTGCCTCAGGGGAAATATCTGGTCAACTGTCGATCTACCGGGCCGGAACCCTCGCTGATATTCTCCTATCATATTTTCCGTGAAATCGGACAATCTTTTATGTAGAAGCACTGCCAGTATTTTATAAGTTGTGCTTAGTAGAGCCTAAAGCCTCTATAATTATCACATGTCAGCTTGTCTCCTTTCTTGTTTAAAGAACATACTGCTGTTCTTGTCCAATCTTCTGGCATTTTTTCTTCCGTCCATATCTCCCATATCAAATCATACATTGCTTCCCACAAATCACTACCTCCATATTTCATCATCTCTGGAGTTATCTCGCCAACACCTGACGACTTATGGTTTCTCAATTATTTAATAATGTCAATAATTTCTTCCTTCTAAGGAGCTTCTTGTATATTCTATATGATATAAAAATATAATTAATTTTAATAACTTTTTTTTCTGTATTTGCAGTTCATATCTAGCCACTGTATAAGTAAGAATTAAGTTTTTTTCCCAGTACTTTGTGGCCCCTTTTTGTGTACATTGTTATATTATATCAATAAAAAACCCACGATTATGTTTTGTGGGTATTGGAGCCCTTGTTCTATGTTCATCTCAGTTATATCATTAAAAAAAAATATGATTAGGAAGCCTCGTGTACATTTTTTAGGTCATTTAAGTAGAAAATTAATGATTAAAGCTTCATTAATTTTAACAATGACTTAAACAAGAGGAGGGATTAAATATATAATAAATTAAATTGTAAATAAATAAATATTTTGTTGAGATTGACGGAGGAGAGGAATAGAGGATGATTAAACATAAAAAAAGAAATAGATTGATCACAAGTAAATAAATAACTAAGAGAACAGTGAATCTGCCGGTATAGAGTTCCAAGTCAAATTTGAATAATTTCAGTTTCCTAAAAGTGAAAAAAAAAAATTTAATTTGTATTGATTCTAGTTTTTGAAATACATACTCTTTCACATACATGTTCTATTTTATATAGAACGGACAATAGACTGCCATCATTATGTTTTTCAAGTTTTTCAGAAAACAATATGTTATCAAAATGGCTTTGCAAAAACGTTTCTGTTGCGCCAAGTTTTTCAAAATACTTTATAAATTGTTTGCGCTCATTTTGGAATGTTCTGCTGTTTTATGATTTCCTAAATAAATCTTTCTAAAGATAAAAAGTGACTCCATACTTCTAATTCAGCTTGATTCAGGTGGTTTTTAAAACCACTGTTGTTTATGAGATTACAGATTTGTGGTCTATTCAAGATGTCTACTGTACAAATTTTAATCCCTTCTCCAGAATGGAATTAAATGGGCATTAAAATACTTTTGAGAATAATTGGCAGTAATTGGTGGCTGTAGTGAAATTATATAAGCATTATATTGTTGCAATAAAACTCTTTTTCGGTCGATAAAGCAGGATAACGCTCTAACAACTTCGCGTACAATCTTTCCAGTTGTTTGCAGTAGAGTTCATAATTCATCAACAACACCTTCAAAATTCCAAAAACCGCAAAGCATGGATTTTTTTTTCAAATTGCCTTTTTGCAGCAAACAGATAAGCAGTTCATGGGTATTCGGATCTCTCCAGTAAATCAACTTTTCCTTACACGGTAAAATCTCATACTAGAAGGATTTTTCAATAAATGTTTACAAATTTCTAACCTCTTCGCTGACTGCTGAGGAGTAAGTTCGTGAGGGACCTGTCGCTCTTTTTCACCTTCCCCATAGAGAGAACCCTCCCTAGCATGTTCGCGAGTACTTGTGGACGTATTTGACTCTACAGCTTCCTGCAGAACCTCATCAATATCCATTAATGGTCACCCGGAGCCCTTCTTACTTTCCAACGCCGTATCTCCACTGCTAAATATTTTAATCCACCGATGGGGAATGTATCCTAGACCAGTGCAATGGTCTAGGACACCTTCCCCATCATATTTAATAATTTCACGAGTTTCTTCAGCGGCATTGAAATTTTTTTTTCAGTAATGCCTTAAAATTACAATAATTTGGTAGGGAACTGTCATGTTTCTTCTTTGAAACGAATAACTAAACTGAGGCTTTTTTTGAAGAAGTGGAATGAAATTAAACAAGCTTAGAGAGTGCTCTAAAGGGATAATTAAGTATTCAAATATTTATAGTCCTTTGAAATCTTGAAGTTGATAAAAGGGTCATTTTTTTTTCATACCCATTATATATGGCCTCCCTTAGAACCGCCTCCTTCAGCAAATCCTTGGACATACATGCCACCTCCTTCTGAAATTCTCTTCCCATCTTCATTTACGAATTCTCATCCATCCTTTCCTCCAAACAACACCTATCACTTCACTTACTACATAACCAAACCTCCGAATCAATGTAAATAGCCATATATTGATTACCATTATAAATTGTGATTAACCTAAGTTCTCAATGTAATTTTATTCTGTATACTGAAATTCTCTAGGTGTTTACCAGACAATTAGTATTAATGTGTGTGAACCATGTATTTATTATTTGGAGACATTTATCTCAGAATAAAATTATTTTTTCTTTTAAAAAGGGGTAGTTCTGAAACGCAAATAACAGGTTATCTCAGAGACAACTTATTGCAACCTTATAGGCCACTTATTATAGGTAAAAAAGTTTTTAGGATTCCAAGAACGACTCATATTTGTTTTTCAGTATTTTTTTTTTGTAATTAATTTTATTGCACACTTTTCGGCGGTTCATTATTTACTTATTTAATTATAGAGTCCATCTATTAAAGAATATTTAATTTATCACAGAACTTTATTTCATAGGCTGATTCAGCCTTTAGGACAATTGAACAAAGTTAGGACGGCGTGAATGATCTGTGAAAGTGTTTGTATAGGATCATCAGGTTCTACTCAAATACTGAAGCCCGCATAATCCCCAACCCTTCCTATTATAACTTCAATAATGGAAGTTTTCTTGGATAGAAATGGGGAAGTTTAATAACAAATCCTTAATATTCAAACTGAATTGGGCGAAAATGTTTAAAGCTTGGAAAAAATACTAAAATACATTAATAGAACTTGAAAGAAGTTTGAAATATTTTCACTAAAAGTTATTAAAGGAATATGTGTCATTTATCATTGAATTTTAATGAAGAAAGGAAGTCCCATACGCGATTTTCAACTATGATTGTATTGATCTTAAATGATGTCATTTAAAGCCGAAGATATACGAAGGATGGTTTTAAGGAGTTTTTCGAGTCCCACGCAGGTTGCGCTGAATATAACCTAAGATGATACTCCAAAATTATTTTATAGAACCGCTGTGATTTCTTTTAAATAGAAAAAAAAAGTGGCAATTTAATAAACCACATTTTAGCAACACCCGAGGCATTAAAAATGTAACCGAAACCTTCCTTAAATACGTAATTTCAGTTCCATAGTTATCATTAGAGATCGGATTTTAGTGTGGTAAAATCCCATAATGTGGTAAATTGTGCAAGAGAAAGAAAAAAAAACCATCCTTCTCGGCCAAGACCCTCAGGTAGCGACGGTACTATATCACTTTTGAAATATTTGCTTAAAACGGGAAGAGGAGGCTTAAAATAGTGTGTTAATGGAAAATAGCCTGAAACCCTTCACTCCAGCCCTCCGTGGTAGCCTTAATTATCTGACCTCTCAAACAGACAATTAGAGCGAGTAGGTTGGTCGATGTACGACTCTTATTACATACTATCTAGAAATCATAACGCAAAAACAATCAACACTTCCCGACCAGACCCACCTCACTAAGACCTCCAGGAAGAGACGGTCCTATACCACTTTTGAAATATTTGCTTAAAACGGGAAGAGGACACTTAACATAGTTTATTAGAACAATATTTAAAAAGCGCCAGGAATTAGAAAACGGCGAGAAATCTTGTAGCTTAACTGGGTTGTTAAAGAACACGTTAACAGACAAATTGTATATAGTGTAGTATGTTATAGAGCTTATAACAATATAAAAGGACATGTTTTCAAACAGACAATTAGATCAAGGAGGTTGGGCGATGTCACAATCTCACAAGAGGAAATAATAACAAAAAAAAAGGCAATTCGTCCCAGTCGGACCCTACCCCCTACCCCCACCGACGGTCCTATATCACTTTTAAAATATTAGCTTAATTACGGGAAAAATCCTTCGTAAAATCCTTAATGCTCCTTACTTTGTCACAAATCATATCATCCATCAGGACCTCAATCTCCTGTTGCCGATTTGGCCATAACAAACTTCCCAACCACCCAAACCAACTCGTTTCTAACCTGGCTTCACTATCTAATAATCCTCCTAGGCGTCTGAAAAGAAGATGTCCTCGAGATCTTCTCCTTTAGAAATGTTTTTGGAGTTCTATCAATGGGTAGATTCTCCATATGTTTTTATCATGTCATAATATCACTTACAGCAAATTTACTTGATGTGTATATATGTATACAGTTGTAAATATCAATAAATAAATTATTAAAAAAAAAAATTACGGGAAAAAGAGACTTTAAGATTAATTAAGCAACATTTAAAAAGCGTCTGAAATTGGAAATCGGCGTGAATATGTCATAGTGCTACCACGTTTATAAAAAATATATAGAGTCGAAATTTTTCATAATCCTAAAATTTAGTATCTCATACTATTTATTTCATACATTTGTAAATAAAATTCGGATTTTAAAAAAATGTATTTAATTTTTTTTTCCTTCTGAAATATAACAAGCAGCCATACTTGAGTACAATAAAAAATATAGATACGTTTTGTGACCATAAACTTAAAAGTAAAGTACCTACTAATAAAAAAATTAATAAAATAAAATAAATGAAAATCATTACTATGGGAGATAGTTATTGTTGGATAATTCACTGTAATTTTCTCAAGAATGTTTTTTTAGATTTTTTGATTAAGTTGCTATCAGTCAATATACATAATGAACATCTAACTACTTATTGTATTTCGTGCAATTAATTTGTCAAAAGGACAAGCATTGTCATACATCAGTTTCAAACTTAATAAATAGAACATTTTGTTCTTTTACACATTGCGATAGAAAAAAATATATATTAGAAAATTCTGTGAAGTTATGATTTCACAGTTTCAAAAATCCCTGTTACCCAGACATTCAAAGCAAAGTGAATTTTCTTATATGTATTCTTTGCTTGCTTACACACATGATAAGGTTGAATATGAGGTAGATAAACAGGAACTGGCGGTCTAGGGAACGCCACCGGATACAGGCATGTTCTTCGCTGGCAGTATACAAACAGCAGTGGTTGACAGGTATTGATGGAAGCTATCAAACACACCACAATATTACGATCGAAATTACTGCTAAGATTACTGGCAATCCCCTAGGGCTAAAGCCTCAACATACAGCGCTCTCATCTTTAATACATGATTTCATATTATTCAACCCATGAATATGAAAGCAAGACGCTAAAAAATAAGGGAAGGCTACGCACGTGGGATCACCACTTTCGATAAAACTTTTTTTATTGACACTGGGTCGCAAATATCTTTGAAGTTTCTTATGGATACAATCTAGGAGCCAAAAAAATATTTATATAATTTTAGAAATGTTTTATACTATTGTATTCAATGTTTTTAAATGTTAAATGTTTTTTATTACTATATAAGAAGATGGTCAGGGTTGCGGTCAAAAGAGAAACAAAAATAGTTTACAACTATTTATTTTCCGACGTTTTGCCCCACTTTGCAAGGTTTCGTCAGGGCTAAAATGATACTAAAAAAACTGAGAATATTACTTAGTTTATTCAATAAATATTTTATTAATCATCTTATTTCGTAAATTTTTTCTCTTATTAATTTAAGTCGATAACTTTTTATACACAAGCCTGTTAATTTTTATATTTGAGATGTTTACGTCGGTAAGTAAAGTTCACCAGATCAGGGACTATTTTCGGAGGAGTTGATTATACGGTCTGGAGGGTACGCTCTTTGAAGAAAACCTTTTGTAGCAGTCTCTCATTCATGATATAATGAGATCCTTCGTCTTGGCTTAGGTGTATCTTGCTCAGTTCAAAATTCAAAAACAGAACGTTAAATTTTTACATTCATTACTGAAAAGTATTATAAAAAAATTAAAGTTCGCCAAGTACATAAGAAACTATATAGGTAGATGCATACTTAATTACCTATATATAAACATTAATTTTTTTTGTTTAATTCATCGTTATAGGATAAAATCAACAGCCGTGTTTGAAACATCCTTGTCAATAAAAATACTTGTGTACACGGTGAAGGAAAATAATTGTGTGGAATTTAATGAAATTTATACTATGACATGACACAACTAATTCCCAACTTCTCTCTGAATTAGGATTCTTAAGTTTCAAAGGAGGGGAACCGGCAACCGATCACCCAATGAAATCGCAGAAAGAGAAGAGACTGTGCGTTCCTCTGATAAAAGTTTAATATAACAAAAAAATATTTTATTGCGTTCATCATGATTGCAGGGCTGAAGGTTACTATGAAACTTGTCTCTGTATTGTTATTTTTTTTATTTATTTAATGTAATTTACAACTGTACAAAATAATCCAATAAGTAATTATGTTGTATGTTTCATATGCACTTGAAAATCTTGGGAAGGAACCACCCATTGGTTGTACTTCAAACATTAATTTAAATTAGAAGGTCCCGTGGCCATCTTCTCTTCAGACGCCTCGGAGGATTATCAGGAATCGTTAAGGATGAAAGATTAAGAATTAATGGATTAGGATGGTTGATGAGTTTGGAATGAAAAGACGGATATCTGTTTTGAGCCAAATCTGCAACGAATGGGATGTTAAGGTCTTTGTGAATGAGTTTATTTGTAACGTAATAAGGAGCATCAAGGATATTATGTAGGATTTTGGATTGTAACGATTGGATCCGGGAAGAATTTGATGGTTTGGTGGAGCTCTGGGGCTCAATTCCATATGTCCAAATTGGTCTGATTATCGTAGTGTATACTAATTTATTGTAGTGAATGGGAAGTTTAGAGCGTTTGTCAAGTAAGTGTTGTAGCAATCGGAATCTACGAGCAATTTCTTGTCGTTTCCGTCTTGTATGTGGATTCCAAGTAAGTCTCTAGTCAAGATGGAGTCCTAAGTATCGAATCTGTTCAACAGGCGTTGGATTGTTATTTTAAAATGTGGTTTTGCTTCTTCAGTCTTCTTAAATACTGTGCAGTTTTAATTTTTATTAGTTTAAGGAAAGTTTGTAGAAGATTTCACAATGTTTTATTCGTGGTATCGTCTGATTGTATTCCTTAAATACTTCTACCATTTTACGATAGATAAACACAATGTTTTATTTTATGCATTACCTAAAACATAATGATTTGTCAATTCTTTAATCAATACACAAGATTATTTCGGATCTGATTGTTTTACTACAGTTGAAAAATTATGTGTTATAGTTGAAAAAACAAAATTAAAATTAATTAGAAACACCAGAAGACCATCGCACACCATCCATACAATGCAAATGCGTGTTAGGAGGAGCCCATCTTAGTGGAAAATAAAAAAAAATATATTATGAAATCCGTTACTTTCAAAATAGATTTCTAGGCGAGTTTCCAAAAATAACTTTAACGAGCCTCAAGTAAACCAGTTTTATTTTTATCTTAGCATATTACAGAACGAATACCACTCACTGACATATTGATCTTTTATTAAAAACGGTAGTAGCTATTAAGCTGAAATTATTAATCGTGGTTCTCATTCGCCTTTTTATGGCCAACAAGCCAGAGTTTCAAACTTGAAGTAGGTTTATAAAGTTTTTAAACTTTTTTTTTTTAAAACAAAGAGAGAGAGGATGATTAAAAGTATCCGTAGGACGAAAATCACCACTAGTTGATGAATAAAAATTCCAAATTCAGAGATAATATCTGAATTTTATTCCAAAATGACATTTACTAACCGTACTATGCATTTAAAATAAAAACCTAAAATAAATTTATAGATACTATTTAAATGTCATACTTCTAAATTCTTCTTGCCAAATAATATCTATTTTATCAAGAAATTCAAGATAGAAACCAACAATTATTGAATACACAAAATACACTGAATTTCATTTTAGTAAATACTTTAGCAAATCTTGAGCCGCGTACGGGAAGAAAAATTCCGTTCGTTTCAAAATGGATTTCTAGACGGTTTCTCAAAAAATAAGCTAAACCAGTTTTATTTTTATCTTGACATATTAAAGAACCGATACAACTCACAATTTTTAATCTTAATAAAATCTAGTTTTTATTTGAATCCACGTGAAGTAAAATAAATATTATCCCGATTTGTCAAAGACCACCTTTAAAATTTGAACGGTTCTACAAATATATACAATAAATAATCGTTATAACACAAGAAATAAGTTAATTATCACTTAAAAATTATTTATATAAATTGTGTCAATAACCTAAAAAAAGACACCTAACCTATCACACAAATTAGGGTGATGCAAGGACAGTGTTAAAAATGAGATATCAAAACAGAATCTATAGAATTCAAACTAGAACCAACAGGTACACGATTTACGTTTACTTCATAACGATTTACATATACCGTTTTAGATCGTTATAATACAGATTATTACAATTATAGATCGTTTTATAATTTATAAAAAGAAAAAACTCTTATTAAACAGGAGACAATATGAGAAGCTATTAACTTCCTTGATATTTCACCTGTAATGTCAAAAACACAGAAAGTAGAAGATCCAACAACCACAAATGTGTGATACAGCTTACAAATATTTTA
>NW_027115673.1:785805-787210 GCF_000696795.3 Halyomorpha halys | reverse complement strand
GAAGTTTAGACCGTTTGTCTAGTAAGTGCTGTAATAGTCGAAATCGACGTGCAGTTTCCTGTCTTTTCAGTCTGGTGTGAGGATTCCAGGTTAATCGCTTGTCCAAATGTAGTGTAAGGTAGCAGATATGTTCGACAGGGGTAAGAGTAACATCGTTAAATGAAACTGTAGGGCAGTCAGTAGGGTTTACGCTTTTCTGAAATTAAAAATCATTAAATGGCGAAAATAAATTTCTTCACTTCCATTTTGAGCAAGAAAAATACCATTTAAGAATCTAGGTTGAAACTGATACATAAAAGCACCTTCACTTATCCTTTTTTAGAATATGTAAACATTACTGACCAAGTAAACATGATTTTATAGCACAGAGAGAATTAAACTGAAATACTGATAAACGCTACGAAATTATTTTAGAACCCAATATTTTACAAGACAATTATGTACTGTATTCCAACTACCATATTACATTGTATACTCACGACACTTATATTCATAGGAAACTCATTGTTGCAGAGATTAAACAAAAGAAATGTCTTTAACCTCACAGCACTCATCTTGAAAAGGCCCACAAATTTTAAGCCGTTTTAAAAAAATACTGTTAAAAATCTTAGGAACACGACAGCGTTAATATTTAAGACTGAGCTCAGGACAAATTATATTTATTATAATAACCTCTTCAAAATAACGTAGGTTCGGATGAAGATCAAACTGACAATGAGAGGTAAGTAGAGAAGGGTCTAATGAATGAAGCGGGCACCAGAGAACGCCACCTTATTGTGCTCCTGCCACTTTCCTAGCTCTAATAATTTGAACCGCTTTGTCCTTCACCTCCTATCCTTCTATTGTCTAAGCCAACTGTCTCTATCTCGTTTAATTTCGTTTATGTAATTCCACTGTCATAGGAAAACAATGTTGTGTATATACACATATTCTACAATATCTAAACGGTCTTTATAATTACAACAAAACATTAAACTGTACAGAATGTAATATAGGTTCACTAGTTCATTGTATTTTTATCATTTGTTCTATAGCACTAATTAGAACGTAAAACAATTTCGAAATAGTACATACGATATATTATTATATATTGTAAAAAGTTAACTATTATATCTATAATTGTATTTATAATTATGTGGTGGCATGATTAAAGTCTTCAGCGGCAATAGTTGACGTTTGCAAAGAGTGTTTGAAATGGGTTTGCCACTGTCGAAATTATTATCAACATTTTTATTTCTTTAATATATTTTTTTTAAATATATTTTTAATTATAATTCATTTAAAGTTTCATTACGGAGTTGAGCTTTGGGGCTCCACTAAACCATCAAATTCCTCCAGAATCCAATCCTTACAGTCCAAAATCCTTAATGCTCCTTACTTTGTCACAAATCAAGTCATCCATCAG
>NW_027115673.1:780978-785430 GCF_000696795.3 Halyomorpha halys | reverse complement strand
TACAATTAATTAATTATGAAGAACTTGTGTTGTTATCTAAAAAAACTGAACGTTATGTTAATAATAATTATGAATGTTTTGTTATATATGCCAAGTGTAAATATTGTTGTATTGACAAATAAATAACGTAACTAAAGAGTCATCTTTATCGTTACACAGGAACACGCACTAAAATTATATTGTTTTATTATCCTTGTCGTCATTAATTTCTTATCAAATCATCTTATTATTATATTTCTATCTTATTCAGTTTACTAATATGCAAATTTTATATATATATTCTGGTAATAAAAAATATATATAAGAATAAAATGTAGTAAGTACTTGGGGATTGTAATGTCTGGTTATTTATGTGATCTTTCAATCTATGTATACTTGTTTGTTGTAGTATATCTAAAGTTGTACAATATATGTTGCGTAGTCTTTTATAAGGATTACATATTAGTTTAAATCAGTTACAACAAAATATAAAAATTAAATTTTGACTTAGGAAAAATAAGATTTTTTTTTTTAATGTATGTAATTGGTATCAGTAAATTCAGAATGAATGAGAAGTTTTCACGATTCATGGTATAAATTGTTCATATTGTTCTGTCCATAAGTTACAGCCTGAGTCAGCTGTTATTTCGATGTCAGGTGACTGAGGAGATCAGTTGGTCGACCATATACATAGAGATGTACCAAAGTCAGTCTTTTACATCGTCCAAGCGTGTCATATATTTTCCTTTTTCTATTTTTTATAGGTTTTACTCTCGCTGATACTCAAGTCATAATAAAAGTTACATTGTGAGTTTTTTTTGTTTAAAAACCACCACAAACCCATATGCTCAAACAACAAAATCAAGCCGAAGGAACAGGCAGACCAAGTAAATTGTTATGTTATGATACACATTCGAAGCTTCACTTCATGTTTTTTTTTTTGTTTTTTATCTGGACATCCGGCGTTGAGCTCTGGGGCTCCACTAAACCTCCGAATTTCTCTCGTATCCAATCCTTACAATCCAAAATCCTTCGTAAAATCCTAAATTCTCCCTACTTTGTCACAAATAAAATTATCCACAAAGACCTTAATGTTCCATTTGTAACCGATTTGGCCCGAATCAGATATCAATCCTTCCATTACAAACTCCCTAAACACTCAAACCCGTTAGTTTCTAATCTTGCTTCCTCTTTTATTCCTGACAATCCTCCGAGGCGTCTGAAAAGAAAGATGGCCTCGAGACCTTATATTGTAAAAATGTTTTTAGAGGGCTACCATTGGGTAGTTTCTCCACATGCTTGTACCATACCATTATGATTTCCTCAAATTTACTTGATGTATTTATGTACAGTAGTAAACATCAATAAATAAATTTAAAAAAAAAAAATAAAAACTTCATGTTTTTTAATTTGTGTTACAGTAACTTTTTTATTAGAACTCACCATTTCGAACTTAAAGGTCATCTGAAAGGCCTATTTGAATGAAAATTTCCAATTCGTTACTTGATCAAACTAATAAGCTGCTTAGAAACCGTTTTAATTTGGATTCGTATGAAGTGCATTACCACAATTTCGGCAAAATTCCAAAATAAATATAGTTTTTTGGTTTACGATTTTCGACATACTACTAAACAAAATTAATATTTTATGGGACTTATTCTACGCAGAATATAACGCTGTTTAATTTCCTATACTATAACTGTTTCCCTAGGAATCGTTCTCGAGTAATGGACGAAAAAAATTATTTAATTCGTTACTTTAGTAAATTAATTAACTGTTTAGTAAGAATTTTAGAACGGCCAGAAATGTGTTTCCGTGTTAGAAATTATTTTTTTAATTTTTATCCAGATGTATTTTATATGAAATGGATTTCATGCATCGGACTCGTTTCCTATTAAGTCTGACTGAAATCCTTAACAGCTGAACCAACTTTTCATTTTATTTTATGAATTATTGAAGTTATCAAAAGTCATCCTTATATTAACTTTTATTTAGGATTGGTTGGTATCCTGGGTAATTTAGCAACCTAATGTAGTTGGACAACATGGCTGAATAAAGAATTTCTCTCCTTCTCTCTAGTCTAATATTTATTCAAGGTAAAAGTTAATAGAAAAAAACACTTGATGAGAAAGATTAAGAATCAATTCGATGGCAATAGCAGGAAAGAACAGATGTAAAGGGACAATTAAACCTGCCGCATTGTCCTTTCTGGAGGATTTTTTTTTTTACCTAAGCCAGGAAAAGGAAGGACAAAAGAATATTACAGGACCTTTCCCCGGCAGGAATAATTGTCTTTTACTTATTGTGCCCTTATGGAAGTTGTTCCCTTTGAAGGCCACAAGCCCTCGCTCTGCAAATGAAATGAGATTAATATTTCTCCACTCGATCCCTAGAGTTTTATAGATCCTTTGAACATTATTTGCATTGCTTTTTCATTTGTGAATCGGGCTGGCTTAGTACCATTTATAAATATTTGCACTTTATATTATTTTAATTTTTTTAATTGTCTCGTTTTTTATTAGGGTCGAGTCATAAGTAACTTCTGTTATAAGGTTATCAGACATTTATTTTCCTCTCATTAAAAAATAAAATTAAATTAATTTATTATGTATTCGCCACTATTATCCATGACCTTCTTCCATCTTCCTGGCAGTTTATCAATTCCTTCCCTGTAAAATGTCGTTGGTTTGGACTGGAAGAGGCTTTCGATAGCCTGCCTGACTTGTTCTTCAGAATTAAAGGTTTTCACATTCAAAAACCCCCCATTTAGAGGTTAAAAAACATATTAGCGTAACGTGTATCACACAAAACAGTTGACAAAAGACTAAATCAAGGTCTATATAGTGAAAATAACAACTTGTTGAAATGGTAACTCATAGCGGGTAGATACAAACAATAGATTCTACAATCGTAATGTTGATAAAATTCTATTTAATAGGGTTTGGCTAAACCAAATATATATGTTGTAAGGAACCTAGAACGGAGTGATACTTGTATATGTATAAGATACGGTATGAGTCGGCTGTTATTTCGATGTCAGCTGACTGAGGGGATCAGCTGATCGAATGTATATAAGAGATGTACCGAACACAATAAAGACAGTATGTTACAGCAGTTCAAGCGTATGCGATACAACACGAGGAGGCCGGCCCCTCACCTCCGGATTTAAAATAGCAACATTTTACAATGGATATCTCTATTTTATAATTATGAGATATGATGATGAGATGATATGAGATATAACACAACAGGTAACTTTAAAATACCAAAGATAGTAAAAGGTAATACCCAACGCGAATTACTTTTTCTTTTTCACAGTAATGCACTTATTAATTAAATTTTTCTTTCTGTTTTAGAAGGATCGGGAAAAAAAAAAAAAAGTTCAAACGTGTTACATCTTATTCCTTTTTCTCTTTTTGGACATTTTGCTTTTGCCAATACTTAACTTATATATATAAAGCATACTAGTGGGTTACAGATATTCCACATATCATCTATTCTCATACATTTAATTCCCTATAAATGAAATTTAGGTCTAGCTTGATTGATCAAGATTCCTGTTATGCTATAATTGGGAACGATTGTCAAGGATATTTATATTGTTATTTCTAAAAAACAGAATTCGTCATTTATTATAGTAACTTTACACTATTAAGACTGGTGAATAAGAAAAACATCAATAAGGTGTGATATAAAAAAAACAAAACAGCTATTGGCCAGCTAGTATGCCCAAAAAGACACAGTTAACTGACCTATTTGTTCAAAAGAGAAGATTATGAAGTTTATGATGATACAAATGGAATTTAATTGCATTGAATAGTTTTTGACTGATAGATTCTAATACAGAAAAAAAACATAAGGAACTTTCTTACAAGCTTATGTAGTAGATAACATCATTAAGAAGAAAAATATGTTGTTTTTCTTTTAAACATTGTACTTATAAAAATTTTACTAATCCTTTTCTTTCGCAGATACGTGCAGCAAAAAACGAACTCTCCAGTAGACATGAGAGTCGGGATCCACACGGGAGCAGTTCTGGCAGGAGTTCTTGGGCAGAGACAGTGGCAGTTCGATGTCTATTCCAAGGATGTGGAACTGGCCAATAAGATGGAGAGCTCGGGTCTTCCAGGGTAAGGATATTTGTACAACATTAAATAATTAAATTATTCATAGAATTTTTTTCTAAAAGTTTGAGAAATATTGGATTCAGTTGTTTGTTGATTACCAGTGAAGTTTTATGCCATTAAACAAAAACAAATAAACTTAAGATTTTGTCAAACAAAAATTTGCTGGTTAATGAAATGATGTTTTTTTTTTAAGTGGTGTTGTGATATATTGGCAATTCCCATTGTGAAAGTACAATCTTATGATATCACAGTTTTTTGAGATAATCAAAATATCAGTTGAATCATCAATGTTCTATGAATTTTGTATAGGCAATTGAATTTCAAATTTTACTGTCATCAGGGTGAT
>NW_027115673.1:778794-780298 GCF_000696795.3 Halyomorpha halys | reverse complement strand
AGGGAAGATTGCCGGGTCTGCTAGTAAAATTCATTTTTTTTTTCATCAACTATTAAGGAAAGAACCTATTAAACAATATTAATTATTATTATATAGTTATATCCTAAAAAACGTGAAGTTTAGTTAGGTTCAAAAGATGTTTTTTATTGACATTTGATGATAAATAAAATATATACAGGACCGATAAAATAGTCCCTCTTACAATTACTACATTTTTGACATTCCTCTTCAAATAGAAACCATTTGATAACTTCGATTGAGATTAATTTATGGCTTTCAATTATTCTGTAATGGCATTATTCAAAACGATAATAACCGAAGTGGTAATAACTATTTGGAAATATTTGCTCTGAAGAGTGCTATATAGAGATGCGTATATCACTATGTCAAGGCATTTCATTGATGGAGAAAACTCAGTACTGATATTATTGACATTTTAACAATTCTCGAATTTATTAAGGTTTTCCACCTTTCGCAGTGGCCCTGTGTATATACATACACAAATCTGTGTTTATTTGCCACAGGGGTTCCATATGAGAGCTTTTAATATATTAGTGTACCACAGTTTTTGCCGATTGATCAGAAGCCAATTAAGCAGAAGCAAATCCTTCCTAGAAATGTCAAACTTTCTCTCCCCCTCTCGGGCACAGGGGGACGTTCTTTTACCTATGGCCAATGAGGAATTAGATTAAAAAAAAAGGTAACGCCTCTAAGCGGAGATGGGAGAAAAGGGCAGGACAACTAGACCAGGAAAAAAGGACATTGAAGAAGGAAGCAGTAGAGGTACAGAAGAAAGAAGACCGAAGGGACAGCAAGATGCATTATGACGAGACGAATCTCTTAGAAGGGCCTATGAGACCTGGAACGCTATCATTATGACAACACGACACCAATGGCGAAGACGTCACTACATACTCGATGCACACCACCCAAATCAACAGCTATATGTACATATTAGGTAATAAGTTATAATGTAATAATCATATTTTATGACGAACCATTTGTCTGGATCATTTTAATAACATCATTTATCAATAAATTGTAAATAAATACTTAGTTCCTTTATGTAGTTTAATTACTATCATATTACGTAATACCACTCCTTATTATATTATATAATTAATGGTAACATTTTATAAATATAAAGGTATTTAATTGCTAAACATACAAAATGCCTTTGGAAAAGAATCCAATTATAACAATAGTTTCGCAAGACTCAAAATTAATTAATTCAATTATTTTTGGATAATTGCCTTAAGTGATTATCCTGGAATCTCGACTAAATCCGAGACAGTACATAGCAGTACGAAATTAAAATTGAAGGGCTGTTAATGAAAAAAACAAAAAATCGCCAATCAAGAATAATGTCTTTTTTTTTTTTAATAATTTATTTTACAACTGTATACACACATATACATCAAGTAAATTTGCTGTAGGTGACATAGTGACATGATACAAACATGTGGAGAATCTACCCACTGATAGAACTCCAATAACATTTCTA
>NW_027115673.1:771500-778286 GCF_000696795.3 Halyomorpha halys | reverse complement strand
ATCTCCAGTATTTTTTTTTTCACTCTTTACTTTATAATTGTTTAACAAATATAAATTGTAAGTTATTATTCCAATCTGATCTTAACGACTATATTATATAGTACTATAGAACAATTGGAGAGCGCGTTGGCACCTTGGTAACCCACGATGCTACTAACTCCTAGGACCCGGGTTGAATCCGGCTGGGCAAAAATTATTTTATGTTACACTGTAGCAGTGAGTCAACCCTGCGGGTCCATCCTGCCTCATAAATTCGGTATGCTTAACTGGGTCAAAATTTGGTGGACAAGCGTCATTCAAACCAAATCACCTCCTTGCACTACCGTTGGTCTAATAACAGTACTTCCTTACAAAGTACTGAACCCCTTCATGGATTGTTGTGGTACAGATTTTTTTTAATGTACGAATCCCTAATACATTTTCTCTTCTACTACTAGAGAATATAATTTGATATCAGGGTTTTAGCATGTATTAGGGTACTCGCAGATTCAAAAAAATAAAATTAAAATTAAAAAACACCCCAATCCAATAATAATGCTACAGTCATTTATAATATTATCGTTACTATCAGATCGAAGTAATAACTTACAATTTATTTTAATCAAACAACTATTTATTGCTATGTATTGAACCTTCCGATATTATAAACATATTAAAATAGATTTTGACCAGAACAGCTAGAGGGTTCTGGATACCTGTCCCCTGGAAAAGAACAGTTGGCAGGAAATGGATTGACACCTGTCAACGCACCTTATCACAGTAATCCAATACGGGTTAGGGATTGAGAAGGACAAACCAATTAGACCAGGTATCATAAAGGGATCAGCAAGCAAACACTTTTCGCCCTTCGTGACTAATTATTTGTGGCCATAGCTAATCGTAGCCAATGACGAAATAGATACCAAAAGGATGATATTCCGACAACCAATTGGGGGAAAGTTGAGACTTGGCTAGAAAAAGGTAGAGGAACTTGGTACTTCGGAGCTGAACAGAGAGAAAATACCACTTTTAGGGGGCCTACAGGAGAACTTAGGACTTGACGAGCGGGGTATATTGAAGAACAGATGGAACCCAACACCCACTCCAACATGCCTCACCCACCCAGCGATTCTGATTTGTATTAGGTACTAATTTATAATGTAACAATATTTTAATGCTAACAATCTATCGGGATCATTTTATTATTTCATAGAAATAATTTTATCAAACCATCAACTAAATGTAAATAAATACTTTTATATTACTATACTTTCTTATTAACCAATGTCACTCCCTAATATATTATGAATTTCAATGTTAAAAATATATTATAAATATAAAGGTAGCTAATTGGTAACTGGTAAACACGCTAGGCCTTTGGAAAGGTTTTCCAAAAATAATAGTTTTAAGGACACAAGTAAGTCTAATTAAATAAATTTATTTGGATAATTACCTTCAGTAATTATCCTGGCATCCCAGACGCTCAACAGATATAGTACATAAATAATAGAGAGAGGAGGATGAAAAATGTGAAATACAGTGAACAAAGACATTTTGCCCGGGGCAAACGTCACTTTTTAAAACCAGATCATTAGTCAAGCCTGAGTGTGGGATGTTGTTCATGAAAGGTAGCAACATTGAGTTCACATCATTGGGACTCATTTTCTTCCTTCTTTCTCTCATTTTCCAGGCTTGTACGTTATGACATGCAGTAATTTTTTTTTTTTTTTTACGTGTGTGCTTCACATTATATAATGGCGCCTCAAACTCATTATTTTTTTCTAGAGACTATCTTACTTACTGGAAACCACTAAATTACGTTCATATTATATTATAATTGAAGGGGTTGCTGAAAAAGAACTCATGCCGCGAAGAGTAAAATTGAGATAGAAAATCTCAAAATTTTTAAACTTATACTCCAGTCATCATGATAATCTGCTGAGTGGTTTCCAAACTGGGTCTTCCAGCGCATGCCAGAGGTGCTCATATAGTACAAGAGGCGGGGAAAAAAAAAGGCAATTATTTCACATCAATTCTTGATTACTAATTACTTGAAAACTATGTATAATTATTACTGAATGTATAATTACTACTGAAAACTATGTATAATTACTAGTCAAAACTAATGAGTCTATTAAGTATAGGTAGAGGGAATACAAAATGGCGGCTGTTTAAAAATCTTAAAAAAACATTAATTTTTCATTCGGAGCTCTATATTTTAAAAACTACCTAGAAAATCTAAAATAACATTATTTAAAGAAGAGTAAATTTGATGAAATATTAGACTTAATAGAGCTATTTACCTACATTAGTTCTCAAGATATAGCTTTTTGAAAAGCAACATTTCTTTAAAATGTACAGAAAGATTAGTAGTTAGTTAATTTATTTTGAGAAATCTATATCTCAGGAACTAGGTGACGTATAGATGTGTATTAGCACTCAAATTAAAGCTAGTTTAACCTTCGTAGGAATAGTAGTTTCATGATAGTTTCTAAAATAAATTGATTTATAGTTGTTCGGACGATATGTTTGATTTATGAAAAACTTTATTTCAGAAACCATAGGACGTAAAGATGTCTGCCAGCACTCAAATTAAAGCTAGTTAAATTTATAATAAAATAGTTTATAAAAGCAGTAGTTTTTATGTTTGACAAAATAAATTCAAAAACTGTTAATTTCTAGTTGTTCGTATAAAATGTTTGATTTTTGAAAAAATATATCTCTAGACCCATAAGATGAGCATGTGTCTGCTAACACTCAAAATAAAGGAAATTTAACTTACTATAAAGTAGTTTATGATGCGGATCTTCGTAGGTGTAGTAGTTTTTATGATATTCGCATATGAATATAAATTTGGCACATGGAAATTTGTTAGAACAACTATAAATCACTTTATATTAGCAAATTTCATAAAAAATATTACTCCTACGAAGATAAACATTATAAACCACTTTATAGCTCATTGAACTAGCTTTAATTTGAGTGGTAACAGAAATGTGTACATCAAATGTTTTTTGAGATATAGATTTTTCAAAATAAATTCACTAACTACTGATCTTTCAGTACGTCCTGTACAACATTTCTATATATTTTTTTTTTTTAAAAGCTACCTCTCGAGAACTAGTAAACGTTAATAGCTCAATTAGGGCTTACGTTTTAGCAAATTACTACTCTACTTTAAATGATGTCCTCTTAGATTTTCTATTAGGCAGTTTTAAAGATATAGAGCTAATGAATGAAAAATTAATTATTTTTAACGTTTTCAAACATCCAACCATTTTTCATTCCCCCTACGTATACTTGGCAGACTCATCAATTTGACTAGTAATTATACATAGTTTTCATTAAAGTAATCAAGCATTGGAGTGAAATAACTGCCTTTTTTTCCTCTTGGGCTCTTGTACTAATACGATTGCCAAGGCACCGAACACTGTGAAAAAAACCCTCCAAAATGAAATGTGTCAAATCATATTAATAAGTGTGGTTTCTTACACTCAAATACGAGTATCTATAAACGGATTCACCGTAATTGGTTCTCCCATCAAATAATATTTGTAAGCCGTAGACATAATATTACAGACGTTATTTCGGTATCGGGAAAAAGTGAGTTTCTACCGGTTATTGTTATTTTGTTTTAAACTATCCAACAAAAAATATTTCGGCCAAGTCAATACCAAGGAAAGTTAGTGTTCAAATTGTATTTTTTGTAAAAAGAGGTTTGATTCTTGAAATATTTTTTTCTAAATTTCTAAGGCCACTTCCAAATTTAATACTGGAAAAATTTATTTTTGTACATTTTTGATAGAACGGGAAATATGATCTTTATTGACCTTAGCGATGAGACTATTTCCCCATGAAAGTGAACATATTAGAGCAGCATTCATGTAAGTATCATTGACGTTTTGCGAGGTATGAAGTCAGTGGCCTGTAACCAGCCTGTTCTGGTTGTAACCAGAATAAGGTGAGAACTATAATCGGAATAGCATTTTATTTATAGGAAAAAACAATTTTAATGATGAAAAAATTAAGATTTATATTTCTACGCCTGTAAATATAATTAAAAATTCATTCCATTTAATTCAGCACTCTGAATAAGATAGGAATTCATGAGTGCAAAAGATCTAAACAATTTAGAGGTTTTTGCAAAAAAAGAAACAAAAAAAAAACGTATTTCAACAGTGTAAGAACCTCTAAGTGAGCTGTAGCTAGCTGATGTAATTCCTAACTTTTGCAGTATAACCTCTTTGGATTTAGAGATAACAGTGTGATGATGGTCTTAGCTAGTTTGGAGTGGTTTGTTTTTCATAACTAGTGTATAACACATAACATAATCAGTTTTTATTTTACTTCCTTTCACGGTTTTGTGTCTATCAGAAAACATAGTGTCTATTTCACCTAATATATCAAACAGTGTTATAAAACATTTATTGACAGTTATAAGTGCAAAACTAACTATTCATAAATACAACAGTGCTTATCTTACCTTGTTACAGTAAAGCAGTAAATCCTTTACTTCAATTTATCTGTTTTCACCCTCTACCAAACGCAATAATTAATACTCAAATTAATCATCCGAAGAACTCGACTTATTCTGGGGATAGTGCAATGGTGTCCCAAGGACAACCAGGCTGTGGCCCCAACACTGATTTCGGTTATTTATTTTGTGATTCTCACACTATATAAGCTACAGAATCTAGGAACAGCATAATTTTTTTGCCTGTTTGAAGGGTATTCCCATTAATTCAGATCTACTTTCATAATAATGGAAGTTTGACCAAATCACACACTACTCTAAATGAATGATATATAGTTGTAAAAGTGGGAGAGAAAAATTATCAAATTTTTTTCTCGGTTCTACGATGTTCAACTTAGCCACACATCTGTCAAGCACCGGTATTTTACCGCCCAAAGTTAAACCATTTTTAGGAATGAATATATAATTTATAAATATGTATATATAGTTGACCATAAAAATTGATATATAAGAAGATGGTCAGGGTTGCGGTCAAAAGAGAAAAAAATAGTTAACAACTATTTATTTTGCGACGTTTCGCCCCACTTTGTAGAGCTACATCAGGGCTAAAATGATACAATGATAAAGCCCTGCAAAGTGGGGCGAAACGTCGGAAAATAAATAGTTGTAAACTATTTTTGTTTCTCTTTTGACCGCAACCCTCACCATCTTTTTATATATAATTTATAAATGATCAGTGTTTTAGAACAAAAGATTCTTCATCAGTTGTAGTTGTAATTTCTATTTAATACATTTTTTTTTTTTTTAGTTTATATATTATACTACACATAAACTTCCATCGATATTTTGTTATTTTTTGAGAATTTAATTTACACTGTTTTTATTTCTTTTCATACATATCCCTTCTTCAAGGATAATTGTGTAGCAAATATTTTTAACCCAATGAACGTGCAACCAATTTTTTTCAGCCTAACAAGAGTGCCACGAGTTTTTTTAACTCAACAAGAGTGAGGTAGAACCATTAATCCTTTTTAATGTCCGAAACATTTGTTCAAACAACCATAAATCAACATTTTGTATATTTATTTTGTCAAATATCATAAAAACTACTACTCCTACGAAGATAAACGTCACAAACTACTTTATAGTACATTAACCTGCCTTTAATTTGAGTATTGTCAGACATCGGTACGTCTAATGATTCTTGCGATATAAATTTCCCATAATAAATTCGCCAACTACTGATTTTTCAACACATTTTCTATAAAATGTTGCTTTTTAAAAAATTATTCCTTCCTTAATGATGTTTTATTAGGTTTTATAGTGTTATAAGTATGGAGATATGCAACTCTGAAAGAATAATTAATTTTTTTAACGTTTTGAAAAATCCGCCATTTTTTATTCTTCCTAAAAATACTTGGCAGACTCACCAATTTTTACTTTCTTAAATTCTACTTATAACTAAAATTACTGACTTTTTTGCCCCCGGGCTCTTGTACTATTTCTTTAATACCGTTTTAGCATCAACTGTGAAACAGAACTCATCAAACTTGAACAAATACAAATAGACCAAATATTTTCGCCAACTAGAGTGCTTCCGAGTATTCCGAGATCCAATATGGCGCTAGAGACGCTAGAGACTAAAATTTAATATCTAGTGCCGAGGGGGGGGGCCTACAGACAGGCTGAATAATTGAACGAACTCTCTATTCAATTAGAGCAGTTCCAGGCTCCTCTCAGCTGATAAATCTACTAATAACTGCCACAGCCTTCTATATCAGGAGGAATACCATTAATATAAAGAAGTAATAAATAAGTCCTTTATAAGAATTTATTGAAATCAGTACCAATGTTCATCAAATCAATTTTATTGAAAAAAGGGGGAAAAATAATGAATGGTATGTCTGGAGATATGTTGATGAATTACAACAACAGCATTTGAATAAAAATCTGGGCTAATGATTATAAACATGGCTAAAATAGGAAAAAGTAATATCCAGATATTGGGAATAAATTAATAAAGCAGTGTTTTTTATGTACTTTGACTAACAGGAGACCTATATTTTCCGTTATTGGAGTTAATTTATATGTTAGTAAATTAATAACGTTTAATCCTGCAATCCTGCCATCCTGTTGCATTTAATTCATTACCACTTAAAGGAAGATTATTGATTGACCGTGTGTAAAGATGAAAGGAATATGGTCTGGGTGCGGTCAAAAAAACTCAAATAGTAGAATTATACTATTTTATTGAGCCAACGTTTCGCCCCACGTTGCAGGGCTTCGTCAGGGCTAAAAAAGATACAAACACATAGTTACAAAAGGAAAATACT
>NW_027115673.1:770114-771040 GCF_000696795.3 Halyomorpha halys | reverse complement strand
AAACGTTGGCTCAATAAAATAGTATAATTCTACTATTTGAGTTTTTTTGACCGCACCCGGACCATATTCCTTTTACCACTTAATCTTTCAGAGTTCAATTTTATTATACATCATTGATGTTTGTGATCTCTTATTAATTACAGAATTATGAAAAATTCACCTCAAATTAAATAAAATAACGAAGTGTTTATATTCGCCCGTAAATGAAACGGCCATCAAAATGAGGAGAAGTTGGTCAAGGGTGCGGTAATGATACATAAATAAGTACACCCCTTAAATTACAAATATTGGAAAAATGGCAGGCCAAGTGGGATGAAAGCTCTCCCAATAAATTTAATGAAATAAAACAATCTGTAAAACCATGGTCAACATCCTACCGCAACAGCCGTAGGGAGGAAGTTGCTCTAACCGGCTTGAGATAGGTCATACTCTCCTCACGCACTCTCACCTAATCAGAAAACTGCCACCTCCAACGTGCAAATATTGTCAGTCCATTCTCACGATTAGACATATTTTTGATGAATGTACTCATTATTTGCCAATAATAAACAGGATAGGTCTGACCCGAAATTTATCAGAAGCTCTCACAGATGAGGAAGCTAAAATTACATTAGTATTTGAATTTTTAAAAGACAATCGCCTTCTTTATAAATTATAACTCCTCTTTGATTTTTATTTATTTTATTTTTTTTTTTACTTTTATCATGTCATAGGCGTTGATGACCAGAGGATTTTACGCCTTTAAGCAACAATCAACAACAACAACATAAATAAGTAAAAATTATTTATTTATGCTGAAGTTTCGACCTGAATTTTAGGCCATTATCAGCGCTAAAAAACAAAAACCAGATTTAATTTAGAGAAAAATAAAATTATAACAAACAAACTTGGAAATACTTATAACAATAAACTATGTAGATAGTAGA
>NW_027115673.1:766656-768995 GCF_000696795.3 Halyomorpha halys | reverse complement strand
TAGGAGAAAATTATATGTAATATATAGGTTTTTGTTAACAGGTAAATAATTTATAAATAGTTCTATGAGTGTATATGATATATATTTGTTGTTGTAAGCACATGTTTATGGTTTGGTTGAATTTGTTTTTTAGCAGCCTGAAGATGGGGGGAAATCTCCCGAAACGTTGCTGATGATCTTAAATAAACTATTGATTTTTAATAAGGAAGAATTTATGTCATTCACTAAATCCTTTTAATATAATTTAAAACTTAAATGTGTACCGCAACAACCCATGAAGGGGTAGAGATGCACTACTTTGTAGACCAACGTTTGTGCTAGGCGGTAATTTTTTCAGAACCATATTTTTACTCAATAAAAAGTACTCGCTATATGAAGCTGGGTGGTCCGCGGAGGTCTCCCGAACCCATAGCGCTGACTCACGGCTACAGAGAAACAGAAAATAATTATCTGCCACAGCCGGATTCGAATTCGAGTCCTTAGAATTGGTTGATCATTAAATCTATATACATCCTCAAATATAGCAATAGCGAAGCATTGCAGGGTCAGCTAATCTCTATATATAGAATTCCCAGTTATTTAGTTGTTTTTTTTTCTTTTTCGCTGAATTAAGATTATCTCGTTTTTGATTTTCATCCCTGATGAAGGCTTGAAATTTAGGACAAAACTTCGGCACAAACTAATAGGTTTTACTTATTTGTGTGTCTTTACTGACCGCATTCAACCATCTTTTTCTTATAAATAACTTTTCTTTTTTCAAATAAAACTTCGTTTCCAACGAATTCCACTTTCCTTTCTTTCAAAATTAGGTAAATTACGGGTTAAAATAAACAAAAGTCACATGAACTTGTAACTTTTGTGAAATTGTTTTCTCTCTTTCAATTGTGAAAAGTTTACTTTTCCAAGTTCCTATTCTAATTTCAAATGACTTCTCCCAAGATTTTGTGGATTAGATCCGAAAAATCATTTTTTTAAAAAGTTGTCGAGAGGTATGAGCAGGCAAATATTTACACCACGAGCTGAATGTGATTTCAACTAGTTCATCCGACGATAAAAATAATTTTTATCTTCCGTAAATTTTATGATTGATTTTCTTTTCCAAACTAACCATATACAAGAATAATGCAGGTTTTTGGCCATTAGATTTTAATAATCCTACAAATTTTAAATATAACTGTGTGCGAATATAAGATGTGTTTGAAGAAGTTTTTAAATATTAATTTCAGATTTAGCCCTCACAAAATATAAGAATAAAAAGTATCAGAATTACGGCTAAAGACTTTGATTTTGGTCTCAGTGGGCTAGTTCGAATCCGGTCTGGGCAGGTTTAAATTATAGCGTGGTAAGCCCACGAAATGATTCACAACTTTCCCTATCTGACTGAGAAGGTTGGTAACTTGTAATATGACTTTTAAATGACTTAAAAAACTTTATATATTTATTTATGCTGGATAAACCCAGTCATAATCAATACAAATTAAACATACATCATGAAAATATAAATTACAGGTATAAAATACATATTATTTATGGTTAGATGTTCAGATCATCAACTAGGTACCAATCCGCACAATCGCAGAAAATTTCATCATAATTGGATTAACGGTTCGATTGATTTTGCCCCAACATAAATTTGTTCCTTTCTGTTTAAAACGTAAAATGCGAATAAAAAGTTTTGATCCTGAAGACAATAAATATTTGTTGGACATCGTTATATAATAATAAAAAGAAGATGGTCTGGATGCGGTCAAAGAAAAAACTCAAGTAGTAATAAAACTATTTAATGAGAGCCAACTTTCCGCCCAACGTTGCATGGCTTCATCAGGGCTATAAAAGATACTAACGCTAAAATAAGGTAACAAAGTAAGAAAATAGATAACATGGAATAAAATTGAACAAAAGTGTGGCTAATTATGACTTAAAATATGTGAAAATTTAGAAATTAATAGAGGTGTTCTCCAGGGAGATATATTAAGCCCCTTATTATTTTCATTATTTATCACTTGATTTAGGGCTCTGTGTCCAATCGAAACTAAATATATACTGGAAATCAAACTATCTTGACCGTTAATATAGAAAAACAAAATTGTTAAAAACTTATAATAGTAGGCCTAAAAGAAGCAAAAGAGGGGAATATTATTGAAAAAGTACCTAGATATAAATATTTTGGTATAGAGTTTAGTTCATGAGGACTTTTTAACCGTGCCATGAAGTATATAGTATCTAAAAGTAACTCAAGCATAGGGCGATGCTAAGTACCTGTGTGAAGGCTAAAATAATTTCGTGGGATGCAAGGTAGAAACTTTACGAATCGACTATGTTGATTTGTATCCTCTACG
>NW_027115673.1:748753-765641 GCF_000696795.3 Halyomorpha halys | reverse complement strand
TGAAACAATGTTATTTAAAGCTACTGCAGCTAGACAGTAACAACCGTTTGAGTCTGCAATATAATTGGGTAATGCAGATAAGAAAAATATTGGAGAGCTTCGGAATGTTTGACCCGATACTACTTAATGATCCGGAAAGTATCAAAAATATAATGGGGGAGATCTCGGATAGAGACAGGGAATCCGTCAAGGATAAAGACCTCTTGTTATTACGAGAATCGATCTATAACCCGTGATACGGTAGGATCTTCATTAAAACGGATGCTCCTCAAAGCTACCTAAAAATTAGTTGTCCTATAACTCACATGAGAATAATTGCCCAACTACGACTTTCCGTTAAATATGCAATTACTCTAAATGTTGGTCCACACAAATATACTTTGGACCCTCAGAAGCTTTGTCTTGTGATGGAATGGCCCTGGAGGATTCTTTCCATTTTTTAACAAATTGCCCGACGTATCATGAGAACCGAATCCGATACATGTCGAAGCTAAGCAATATTTGCCGAAATCAGTTGTATGAATTTCTGTCTGTACCCTCAGGATTGGATCTTAAACTCCTTTTTATATGTGTAACACAAAACCTTTTCCTTAGAGCTGGACACCTATCGTCCCAATAGCAGGTATAGTTTTTGTTTTGTTTTTTAATATTATTAAATATGAAGTGACTTTTTTATTTTACTGCTTTATTCTAACGAATGTTGATAGCCCAGCTTGGGTATATTGTTTGTTATTAGTTTATATAAACGATCTGTAACTCATCATTTTTGAAAAATTACTACAATTGATTATCGATATCATGTATTTCACAGACTAACTATATTTGTACAGAGGTTGCCCCATAAAAAAATATATAAATTATTATTATTATTATGAGAAAATTTATATAAAAATGAACAAAGTAAATTAAAGAAGAATAATGGAGGATTGTCAGTTAACTAATACGTTACATTTGAAAGGAAAAATATATAAAATAATGTTATAGTTAAGATAATATTAGGAAATTTAATAAAATACTAATAATAGGAAAACATCAAATGATAATATACACAATAAGGGGGAAAATTATATAAAAAATATACATGGATAAAAAAAAGAAAAGAAATAAAACTAAAAGAATGAATGAAATAAATATAATGTGGTGAAGAAAACCAAACATACAAAATTGAATAGAGAAAGAAAGGTGTATAAATTATAAAATAAATACATTAATCATAAAATAATAAAAGAAAGTATTAGCTGGAAATAACAGATGAATATACAATACCAACAAAATATATAAATATGAAAGATGAAGGATGGATAGTAAATATAAAGTAATAAATGTAAAAAAGAGTGATAAATATGAGATAAAAAACAGATAAAAGATATGGTAGGATATTTAACTTCTGAAATGCAGAAAATTGAGTAAAATAAATTGAGAAAAATTATGGAGGTCTGATGAGGCTTAAGATATGTCAATAGGTCAGAGAGATAAAGTCTTTATCAACTTTATGATTGATAGATTTCTGCTGTAAATTGGTATGAATGGATTCCAAAATGAGGTGATTTTATGGTTGGGCAGTAGCAAGAATTGATGTATGGTTGAAGTTTAAAGCATGTTCAGAGGTTTTAGAGGCAAAAGGGTTACAGGAGTTTATGGAAGTTTAGTGGTGGGAAATACTGTTTTTATTTTATATTTGTAATTATTTTAAAATAAATAGAGGTAGAACAGGGAATCCAGTAAACTACTAAAAATCTCAATCCCAATTTGTGAAACCTTGTTTCTATCGGATCCTTCATAAATATGTGCAGAAATAAATTGAGAAAGCTCTAAAAATAAATATTTATTTTTGAAGGAAGATAGTACGAGTTACGGTCAATAAAGGTACGGAACAGTAAAAAACTATTTATTAGTTTCCAACATTTCTGCCCATTTTACAGAGCTTTATGAAAACTAAAACCTGAAGATTTCTAATTACTTATTTTTGTTATAGGAGGGTACATATATCAGAAAAAACCCTGAGTTTCCTTAATGGAGAGTTTGAAGTGGAACCTGCCTATGGCGAGAAGAGAGAGGAAACACTTAGAATGGCAGGAATCAAAACATTCTTCATAGTGAGGACAATTATACCCGTGAGTATTTATCAAGAATAGTAATAACTAGTAATAGCTTGACTTGAGTGCTGTCCATTGCTGATGGATAGCTTGTAATTCAATATATTGTTGATTCCATAGATGGAATTTAGCCCTTCGTTTGGTAACTTACCCATAGTTTAAATATACTTTAGTTAATCCTATCATAATCTATAGTTTAAATATAGATTAATAATCCTGTTAGCAACCAAAATGTATTTAATAATGAGTGGGTAGCCCATTCTGAGGATGATTTTAGGCACCCTCTTCAATTCTCATTCTATCTCACCCCTTACCTATTCCTCTTCTTTAGCTCCCCCTCTTTAAACATAATATTTATTAATTTTAATTTTTAATTTATTAATTATTTATGACCCCTTATCTTCAAAATCATCATTTTAATTATTAATGCTTTAATTATAATTTTTTAAATTTAGAAAACATGAAATAGACATGGGAAAGAGACTTTACAGAACCAGCAATACTATTTTTTACTATTACTATTAATAATATTTTTTTTACTGATGTTAATTAGAAATATACATAGGACAGGGGATCTACAACACCTGCAATACAGAAATCTGTAATATAATTACTGACATGTATATACATTGCTGTTTTCATTCCTAGCAACTGTCTGATTTGGTCAGCTTTTTACACTGAATTTTTTTTTTTTTTTTAATTTCGTAGTTAGATCCTTTTTAGAGGTAGCACTTTATTTATTAATAAGAGAATTTTGTATAGCAAAAGCTGAATGTCATCAGTATAGTACAGTATGGTAAAGTAGAGCTACTGTCCTGTGTCCATTTCAAAATTATATCAACAAAACAATTTCATTTAATCCTTTACTGCCAACATAGTTTATTTCCTTTCCAAAGTTTTGACTCTTAGGCCATTATCAACCTAAAATTTTCATATTATTAACATATAATTCCCTCACACATAACACTAATATTTTTTCTAACATAACTTATAATTGATTTATTTTAATTGTTTGTCATATTCACTGAAATATTTTTTCCGATGCAGATTAATTGCATAGATTATTGTCTTGGGCATTTAACCAGTGTATATTAATGTTATGTGTGAGGGAATTATATGTTAATAATATACAAACTTTAAATTGTCTCCTTGATAATGTCCTAAGGGCTGAAACGTCGGAGAGGAAATAAACTATGTTGGGAATATAGGATCAAATGAAACTGTGTTGTTATTAAATAAATAATAATTTAATGGGTCAATGAATAAATATTATACTGAGGAAGAGGGGGAGAAGTAGTGGGAAAGGGTAAAGGGATAGGGAGAGATAGAGGGAGAAGGTGCTTAAGGGATTCCCCACTAGTATATTGTATAATATATTTATTAAAACTTTAATGAAGAAACCTCCATTTTTTATCGTTATGTAGAAGAAAATCTCTAAAAAGAAATTAAATAGATTGCCATAAATATTGGCACAAAATTACCAACTATATTTGAACTATTTTTATTACAGTTAAACTAAAATTGCTATTTCAAGACTATTGAAGAAAAATCCAACTAATCAATTTGTATATTTATATATTCAATGTACATCTAATATAGTTTATAAAATTTCTTGTTTTATGTTTCAGTATAAAGGTCAAAGTGATATGAGAGATCTCAACAGTGATAAAGACCTAGAAGAATTTTTTGAAGATAAAGAAGTAAGTTTTCAAAATGTTAGTAAGTAATTTTTATCAAATACTTGAATTTTTATAAGAGAGATAATTACTAAATTTTATAAACATTTCATTGGTATCTTATAGAAGTATTTATTAAAAAAATGTTGACCTTGACTTGGAGGATTGAGGATCAATCATATATGATTTGTTCAGGGAGTGATAACGCCAGTTGAGGACAACGGCGGAAGGACAGGTAGGAAAGATTCGGAAGATTTCAAACAGAGGCTGAGAAAAGATCTCATGAATAGAGATGGGCACAGGTTAGTGAACCGTTTAATTTCATATTTATTTCATGCACAAGGCATGCATAACTATGCTCAACTTTACCTTAATTCAAAATAGATTGAGGAGGTGGGTGCAAGAAGGTTCCACACACCAAATATGTGTTTTGAGGGATTGTCATTCAAACATTAATATAATCAAATCCATGAATCATATCTTCGGAATTTTTGATTTTCAACGAGGCAGCCTTTTTATAAAAAATCCAAAAATTACAGAGGAGTCTGTGTTACCAACCTCTTTGTAAAAGTTCTTAGTAAAATCAAAAGAGACCACTGAGAATATGAATTCAAAGTTTCAGATGACCAATGTGGATTTACATTGAGATGATCTCAAATTTTTCATATGTTAACTAAAAAAAATTAAGCCATTTTCCGGAATATTGAATTGATATTTATCATTTAGGGAAAGCGTATGAAAGTAAGTTACCCCTGTAGATTCTGGAGCCCTCCTAGGGTCCATCCAGCCTCATAAAGTGAATTACCCTTAAATCTGGTGGTTGAATGTGATCTTGAAAAAATCACCTCCTTGCATAGACGTTGTTCTAAAAACAGTGCTTCCTTACAAAGTACTGAACCCATGACCCTTCGTCATAGCAGTTCACATAATTATTATTATATGGGGGAAAATTATTAGTTAAGAGTATTCGTTTAATGCGGTGTACGTTAGTTCATGGAAATGAGAATCAGAGAGGGAAAGGCAGTGGTGAATAATGTTTCTAGCTATGCTATTGTATTATTATATTATTATTATAAAGAGAACATCAACCAAATAAAAGTTGGACCTTACCTATTAGAACCTTTTACAAGTAAAGGCTATCTACAGGAATACAGTGCATCTCCCTCCCTGTTCAAGATTCAGCTTGAAATTTGTTTGAAAGTAGGAGGAAAAAGTGTAAACCCAAGGGGGTTTCAATTGAAACAAGATGTGTTCCTTAACAACTTGTCATTTGCAGATGACTAAGTTTTCATTTCCTAGAATACAGAAGATACTGGTTATATGTTCGGAAGGTTTACAAGAGAAATATAAGCAAAACGGTTTGGTTATTAATACTGAAAGAATTTATGTCATCCAATAATGACACAGAATTGAATTAAATCCGGGTGAGGTGCATAAAATAGTTCAACATTTTAACGGCATTTGCTGCATTTTTTTTATCAAACGGTTTCTGCAACATGGAAACAAAAAGTAGGATTTCAGATAGTAAAAAAAGTTATATTAATACTCTTAATAATAAGGATGGGGACCATCTTTTGGCGTGTGTTGGTCTGGTGGATGTTGAGCGAGATACGGACGAACTAAGAGGACGAATAAAATTGTATTGGGCTGCGAGAAGGAAAATGGCGTAATAGCCGACTTCCTGTGGCGTAGGGGAAAAAAAAAAAAATATATTAATACTCTATGCAATAATATGTAGTAAAAATACTATTTAAAATATCAAAAGATATATACATAAAAGTATTATATTGAGCCTTAAGACATACGGAGCAGAAACAGGAAGGGAAATGATGGAAGAAATATTCTAGAAGAGATTGAGGAAGTACATCTAAAGTGGCATGGACATTTAAAAATAATGTCTGAAGGAAGATTACCAAGGGAGGTACAGTTGTGGGAAATATATGAGAGAAGAGGATAAGCCAGACCCAGGTAAACTTTGAACAATGAAATGGAGAGAATCCTTGAAGGGATACTGCATGAAAGAGGAATGAACCTGGAAAATGCGAGTTAGAAGAAGGCTTTATAATTTAGGTTAAGAAAACCTACTGCTCTGGTGAAAAATTCAATATTAAAAAAGAACAAGAAAACTATTCCAAAGAAATAATTACAGAACAATTCATACTTCGCTGATGTAAAACGTTTTAATGTCAGTTTCTGAAATGCAATATGAGGATTTAGACTCTTCTTGTAGCCACCTTCTCAATTATCACTAATAAAAACAAAACAAATTATAGGTAGAAAACATTAAAGTTTTCATAACGATTGTTTTTTAATTGTTACATTGTCATACAGGGATTTGGTGAAGCATACATCACTTGTAACGAGATCTTTTAAGGATAAGCAGAGAGAATATAACTACACTCACAATACCGAATCCTTCAGCAGTATATCTCTGATAGGCTGCCCTCTAGTCATCATACTCACATCAATTGCACAGGCATTTATATTACCCAAGTAAATACACAATATCTTCTTCACTATGTAGCTTTGTAGGAAGCCTTAATGAATATATCAATAAGGCATGATAAACTCGAACATTCATTTTACATTTTATAATTTTTAAACTTTATTATTAAAAAAAAAATCACTTGATATAATATGTTCACGTCAGGTTATAATTACCATCATCAGAACTAAACTCTTGCTAATAATATTTTTCAAGTAATCTATAAAGTGGACCAAGATATTTTACAATGCATAAACACCTCATTTTATTTGTTAAGATATTAAATTAGAATACATTATTTTGTCTTAATACTAATGGATACACCATTTTTATTTCCAGTGACTCCACAAGCATCATGTCAGTAGGAATCAGTTCATGGTTTCTTATTATAATTACCCTCTTCACAATAGCTGAGGCCTTTCCAAATGTAAGTAGACCTACTTGCATCTTTTTTTTTAACTAGTTTTATTATGATATGAAGAAGATGGTCAGGGTTGCAGACAAAAAGAAACAAAATAGTTTTCAACTATTTACTACCCATAAATAGGATAATAAAGGAGAGAACCCATGAAGATGTACTGCATAAAAGAGGAATGAACCTGGAACCATAATAAATAGGAATAAACCATCCCATAATTAGGGATGATAAATAGTTGAAAACTATATTGTTCTTTTTGACCCCAATCCTGAACATCTTCTTCAAATTTTGAATTATACAGTCAACTATTTATATATGTAGTTTTATTATGGTTTGTTTTTTAATAGCTCCAAGTACATTTTTTTCTTTATCATGTCATCCATTCTGCAGACGTGCCTAAAACAGCTATTCCATAGGATGTCACATGTTGATCACACTCCCCAAATCCTAATGACGTCATAACTGACTCAGTTCCTCTTGGTCTTACTGACTATTCTTCACTAGGTTTTTTTTTTTTCTTTTTTTCTTACCTCCTGGAGCAAAGAAGAAGGCATTTACAAATATATATATACATATATACATATACCGGCTATTTAATTTTCTCTTCACTAGGTATATTATATATTTATGCATTAAAAACAAGATAAAATATAGATTTTTTGGGGAGGGGAAAGATTTGAAAGTATCTTATAAAAAAAAAAATAGTACATTTACTATTCTTTTTTTTTTCAAAGACACAAGTACAAAAAAATAAGTATGTGTACTCAATTGCCCTTCATCAACTCATTCAAAACCACCAAGTCTATTTTGCCACCTTTGCTTATAATTGTTCCTGGATACATAAATTTATTTATTAGTTCTTGGAGTTCAATATCACACAAATCACATGAATTTATTTGTATTTATTATTATTAGCTAAGGAGTGGGGTAGCTCAGTGAGTAAGGCCCTGTGCAACTTCTCCCAGACCAAGGTTTGAATCTGGCTGTGGCAGCTAACATTTATTTTGTTAAATCAGTGGTGAGTCAGCCCTCCTGGGACATATCCAGCCTCTATAGAGTGCTCTTAATTGTGGGAAAAACCTGACAGTTGAGCATGATCTTGGACATTTCACCTCCTTGTACAACCATGTTTTGGAAACTTACAAAGGAGTCCTTACAAAATATTGAAACCCTGACCCTTCATGAATAATGATTGTACAGGTTTCTTTTAATTATTATATTATTACTTGTAATTTGTATTAGAAAACTAACATTTATATTTTAAAATAAATTTATAATATTTTTTTTAAAGGTCTTTCCTGAGCAGCTGTTGTATATCAGCAAAATTATGAATTATTCAGTCATCATGAGACGTCTTTTAGCTGTTGTATTCATACTTGTGATTAATTTTGCAAATTTTATTGATATGGTAAGTAACAAAACTTACGTATTCTGAACAGATATCATTGAACAAATAAGTCCTAGTAGAATCAGTTTGAAGTTTATTATTTTATTTATAACATCCTCATAATTGAAAACTTAAATTATTATTGTGTGAAAAACATTAAAAATTTAAGTTATTTTTTTCAATTTGTTAAGTAACAACGTTTTAGTAAATTACTTTTGAATCATTTAGGAAGCAATCAGATTCAGTACGAGTATATATAATTTGTTTCATGTATGTCTAAACCATCTTATGCAGGTGGAACTGAAACTATAAATTAGTATCAAAATTGTTTCAACGTCCCAAACTATAATTTGAGGTATTCCTTTACCTGAATCTGTTACCTTTATATTTCACCTTTTGAGAATCGCAATGAGTAGCGTAAGTCCGAAATACGACATAAGGAGAAAACGTTAATTTAAACTTACACAAACCTATGAACTAAATCAAAAGGCCGACAATATCCTTTTTTTCTCCTTCAATTCTCAGACAAAAAAAATCGTGCCCACTCTAAACAAAATTGTAATTTTGTCCCCCTTTCACATGTTGTATTTTGCACTCTACAAGCAAGGTTTTGAAATAAGCTTTTGCTACTTTTGCAGGTAATACAGTATTCATTCTAATGTATTTCGGTATTCATAACTTTAAAATATAATTTTTGTAGTTTGTCTACTTATCCTCAACCGTCTATTTAACAGTAATAAATAGATAAATGATAGGCATAACACCATCTAGTAATAACAGGATTAGTTAATAATAAAATTTTGGTAACAACTTTTCAAGTATTTATAAATAATAATGTATTAAACTAGAAAGTCCATAATGGGCTGAAATAATGCCGATAAACAAATTATAAAAATAAGAGTGAGATTCATAAAATGTCATCATTATAATTATTTTCATCAATAATTTAAATTTAGGCATCACAAATGCTATAATACAATAAGCTTTATTATCCTAAAAATGGAAGTGAAAAATTATATTTTTATATTGTATTGAATAATGATGATTTAAACGATCTTCCATAATTATTTTTTATGACAAATAATATTTATTTAGTTGATAAATATATGTAACATTATTTTGTAAATCATATATATCTAAATACTTTTATATGAATTACTATATTTATATTATTATTTCACTATCTTTTGTAGACTTCATGTATCGTAGTAGGCAGTAAAACATCCAACTGTTCAATGAGTGATGACCCCGGTGAAGCTTGCTTATACCCGTCTTATTTCTCACACATGGCAGTACTTGTTCTGGTAATAAACAATCAATTTTTTTAAAAATTTACTACAGTAGATTATTAAAAAAAAATTTTTTTCAACTAATTGTCCAGATTTCTCGCATTCATTATCGTTATACAAACAGTTTGAAACAAAAGATAGATGACAGAAGAAGCTATTTTGTGTAGATATCACATTAGCAAATCTGTATTTCCCTATACTCCAGATATCTTTTTTTCATTTAGAAAAATAAAGTTTCAGTTATTTGGGAATACCAGCAAAATAAAAAAAAAATAGAAATATATTTTCAAGCTTGAATCTACTATGTAAACTTTTCTTGTAATGAGGGAATATCATTTCACAATTTTTTTAATTAGAAACTCATTTACAACTAGTTAATCCATCATATATAAAAATTTATTTCCAATTGAAAATTTATTAGTTGCACACGGTCAATCAAGTCTTTCATTTAAGATTATTCTATAATAGACATTTCTTTCCCTTATTTTCATTTAATGTTTTTGTTTGCTGTTGCATCTAGATTTTTTTTTAACAGGTAGCAGCAGCATTACCAGTTCAACTTTCTCATATCATGAAGGCAGCATTATTATTTGTAATAGTTGATACACACACATTTGGAAACCTTTATCTTATGAGGAAGGCTCTTGACTGTGAAGATATATCATTCGTGGCCGATCCAAACAGGTATACTGAGTCAGATGATAACCAATTTCAATAATACATTTCTTTTCTAATACAAAAAATTAATAATATTAAATATACAATGATAAAATTTCAGAATCACACCAGGAAAATACACAGTTTCTGTTATGCTTGGGATGATTTGTATTGGATTGATGGTGCTGATGAGACATGTAAGTTGAACAGTTTTAATGCTTTTTTTTTTAATATTGTTCTGTTTCATTTTGTCTTTTCCTCACATCACACCATAGTATTTTTTGGTGCTATTATCTCCTAGGGTACATTTGATCACTGAGACTCATCTAGCATTTCTTTTGTCTAAGTTACAAAAGACAAGTTTAATTCATCATTCAATTTAAAATTTTTACACTCAAACAAAATTTTGATCTACTATAAATTTAGAATTAACAATGTCGAAAACTCAATGAATGTTCACGAAACCAATCTTAATCCACTCTGCCTCTCTCAACAAAAAAAAAATAATAAATAATAATTCAAATTAAATAAATCACATTGTTTAAATCTTATAATTATTGAAATAAACACTTAGTATCAATTACTTAATGAATTATAATAATCAGACAAAATTATTCAAAAGTCATTATTAAAATTAAAGTAATTATTTTTAAATAAAAAAATAGCAAAATTTAGTTTAGATGATAAGCAAATGTTATAAATATAACCTGAAGGAAAAAGAGATTGGAAGAATATAACAAGTCAGTATTCAAATTAAACTGAGTATTTTACAGATGGAATGTGCCTCTCGGGTACTGTTCCTATGGAAGACGGAAGCGGAAGAACAGCGTGAACGAGCCAGCGATATGGGAAGGAGGAATGAGGCTCTAGTGTACAATATATTACCCCCTCATGTTGCAGTTCACTTCTTAGGTAACAGAAAACGCCAGCACGAGGAGTTATATTCTCAGAGCTATGCTGAAGTTGGAGTGTTATTTGCTTCAATGCCTAATTTCTCAGGTGAGTAATAAATGATAAGCCAATTCATATCTCTATCAATTACTATTTCTTCTTAATAAAGATATCAGGTGAATCCAAAAGTTCTGATGCATTTTTGAGAAAGTTTTAAATATTATAAATAAAACACAATTTAAAATTTAAATAATGATATATTAATATCCAGTTTCAATATCTAGAGAGTAAGCAGGATGCAGCAAAAGTTCTCAATTCCATTGATTAATTTTTTTTAGTGTTATTTGAGCTGTACACAGTCAAGTGGTTCTTGATATTCACCTAATGAGGGGGGGGGGTCATTTTTTAATCAATTCTAAGTTTTGTTCAACAAAAGTGTACAAAGTTGTTCACTGTAAAAAACATCTGCATTAATGGTTTGATTTGGTACTAATAATTCATAATAAATCAACACTATTAATTTTTATTGCTGCAGATCTAGCAGATTTAACATAGAAAAATAAAATATATTCCCAAATTCCTCCAAAAATACATCGATTTCCTTAAACATTTCCTAAGACTCTGTGATTCTATACCATCGAAACCTATTAACTTCTAGTTACCTCACTCATTTTCTCCCATTTTTATTATGGCTGCTTGGTGGATTGTCAGGTAGACAAGAGATGAGATTGAAGAGATAAACAATTTTTTTAATAAGATTCATCTCTGGGATCCCTTGACACTTCCTTGTCTCCAGTTGGTACGCCAAAATAAAATGGCTTCACTCTCTTTTCCATCAGAAATACTTCCTTGGTTTGTATCACTTAAGAGCCTTTAAGACTAAACAGCCTGCCTACATCCATGATTTTTTTACCTGTTTTCTTCTGACCGACCACTCCTTAAATTCGAAATCCCAACCCTCAAACTTGTATATGAGAAGGACTCATAGAATGGTTTCCTTCAGATAATACTTCTTTATCTGTGCTATCTCGTTCTGCAATTCCTTAGACACATCCATCCTTAAAATCTCTTCATTAACCTCTTTTAAAAATAAATTATTTCTCCATCTCATCAATAATCAATTTACTTCAAATCACAGCAAGATGTATGAGTAACAAGATTTTTTTTAAATTTATAAATAAGGGAACGATATGTCCCAAAATAAAATTACTTTTCATTGCAAGAGATAACTTGTAGGTAATAATGGTAACTACACGTTATCTTCTAGTAGACAGTAAATTTACTAAATACCTAAAAGAGAAATCAACATGCTATACAACTCAAACTGTAGTATACTTTTATAGTTACAATTTTTTTTATTTTATTTTAGATTTCTACTCAGAAGAAACTGTTAACAATCAAGGCCTTGAATGTCTGAGGTTTTTGAATGAGGTCATTTCAGACTTTGATGCAGTAAGTATAAATTTTATTTTATTTTTTTTTAAATAAATTTCCAAAGTATTTATTCATGGTCCAGGCATATGAACTATGGCCAATTTTTGTCCACACATGATCTGACAAGGGTTATAATTATCTTTTTCAACCAATCCTTCTACTTATGTCAGTGAAAACTACTGTCATTGAACCCCTGAAGGGTTACTCGGAATGACTGTCAATATTCAATAAACAAAACTGACTGGAATATCACTCAACTCACATATCACTGATAACTGACCTGAATCGACCTATACTATCAGTACAGCTGAGGCTTATTTATAAATGGGATAGAGAACATCTGATGTAATGTAATGTTTTAATTTGTAACCAACAAAAAGCTTGTTTTCCCTTTGCCTTAAAAAAACAAAGAGAAACGCATAATATGAAGGAACCAATTGCAGTCTCCACTCCACTTTCTCAGTGCCCCCTCCTCTACTTCAAATTTTGAATGATCAGATTCCAAAACTTTATCGGTAATTTGTCAGTATTACCCTTACATTATCAATCTGAACATCCATCTCTGGTTTTACTGTCATTCTGACTGAACATATATTATAACATATATAGAACATATATAGTAGGTCCCTTAATGTTTCATTTCACACCAAAATTAAAAAAAAAAAAAAAATAATAATGGGAAATAGGTAGTCATCTGTTTTTTATTCAAACAAGGAAAATAATAAACAGGCTATAAATTGTTCACAGATCCAAGTAAATAGTGTTACTTGAATCTCACATGCACTTGTTATCGAGATTGACCTCTATTCTACCTAAGTAGTATTATCATAGTGGCAATAAAAGGATGAAACAGAAGAGTAAAATTTGATCGAAGCCATGAAAAACATACTTATGTGGTGTGACATCCCATTATTGAGACTTGACCTCCTCCAAAAGCCTTAGCAGGTTATTGTGATCAATTACTGCAGCTCTCCAGTTCTGAATCTCAAGCAGGAGCCGTACATTCACCAATATCGAATCCTCTCATCTAACATTTGTCCAATCAGCTTGTCTCTTCCCATGATTTTTTTCAACTAGCATCCTCTTGGGTGTCACAATATCAATCATCATGCAATGTACCCGGCCCACTAAAGTTGTGCCAGTCTGATTTTTGCTGAATCTCACGAGTTTCATGTCTTTCTTCTTTTCCAAAAGCTGTCTTCCAAAATTCTTCTCTCGAATGTAAATTATTCTCAGTTTTTCTATATGATCGGGCTTCTGACCCATAGGTTAAAATGGGCAAACTAGGGTCTTGTAAAGGGTAATATTGGTCCTGTTAGAAAGTAATCTCCTTCTAGATTGCTTTGCTACCCCAAAGTAACAATGGCTAACCATAGCTATATTTTTCTTGATCTCTGGGGACATGTCATTTCTAGTATTTTTCTCTGACAACTAAATATTATTATTATTGGCACGACAGACCATAGAGGTCCAAGGCCTCACACGATGTATGTAGGAAATACATCACTCGTCTCATGACGAGGTTTTCATAAAATGGGTTCGTCACTCCCACGCCTATTTTTGTAAGTGCCACCCATTGGTTTACGGGCCTCACAAATGCCCAGGGGGAGGTTGTGAGTGAGTATTACATATTTATATGCTTGAAAAAATCCCGGGTAGGGCCAGGGACTCGATCTTATAACCTTCGGGTTGGTAGACTGGCGCGTTACCATGCTGCTACCGTGACACTCCCTGACAACTAAATATAATGATAAATAAAGCTATTTACGCTTCCAAAGCAGTAGGGCCCAACCAACTTCAATGGAACCGATCCCTCCAACTCTTAGGTACTTTGTCTTAGCCTCATTACTTATTAGTCCGAGTTTCATCGCTGCATTTTCTAGGGCTAGGATAGAATCTTTTAATCTGCTCTGATCTGGCCACAATATCAAAATCATCAGCATATCCTAAGAGCTAAATCTTGCAATTGAGAAGGGCTTTATGAAGCTGGATTCCAGATATTCATACTCCTCTCTCTCCTATAAAGTTAAAAAAGAGGCAAACAAGTGCATCCCCCTGCCTTAGACTTCAGTTCATATTAGTACTTATAAGCACAAAAATCATAATTATAAAAAGAATTAGCAACAGATCTCTCCCACTAAGAGAATATTTAAAAAAAAAAAAAATTGAAAAGTATAAACCGATGGGGAAGGAAAAATGTATACACTCCAAACAACAACTCTATTTATACACAAATTAAAAATCATTAATATAAGGGGCTGTTGAGGTTTTAAATGACCTTAAAAACTGTGGAAAAAAAAAAAAAGAGTGGAGAGAAAAAACTTGAGACCCCCAGAAGATACTTCTCTATTACTAAATAAATTCATACACAAATTTTCAACACTGTAAATAAATTTGAAGTAGCTGTATTTATAAACTTATAGAGGTAGATAATAGTTTATATATAATAAAAATATCCCTATTAATACCATATTATTTGATAATAATTGCTAAAATGTTATTTCATTTTTTTCAGTTACTTGAACTTCCTAAATTTCAAGATATTATAAAAATAAAGACTATTGGTTCAACTTACATGGCTGCAAGCGGTCTCAATCCATCAAGAGTTGTAAAGGTAATGTCTAAATGGCAATTTATTGATTATTTAATTACATATATATTTAAATAAAAGAAAAATATATAGTGTTTTATTTTTACAGCCTGATGATCCAACAGAGGTGCGGTGGGCACATCTAGGACTTTTAGTTGAGTTTGCTTTAGAATTAAAGAAAGCATTGCAAAGCATAAATGAGCAAAGTTTCAACCACTTTGTCTTAAAAATGGGTAATACTACTTTTCATGATTAAAACATTTTACACAATTTCTGTTCTTGTTACAACTTAAAACAGTTCCATAAACCAATATTTTCAATTTTATCTTTTTCTAACTTTTTCAATATGTTTCAGTTTCTCTTAATTTTCTTATACTCTCAAAGAATTCCTATGATAACATTCCTATTTACACAGAACTTCTGTTACAACACATTTATGTAGAACTTTCATCATGAATTTCTTTGAATAAGTTCTTTATTCCTCATAGCCAAAGATGGTGATGGAAGTTCAGAAACCAACTAAAAATTGTTTTCAAGATCTCACTTTATTCAAACAATTTAAGGTCCATCCCTCTTGAGTTATGTTTATTTGTTTTTTTCAAAAATCACTAATCATCTTGAAATAATGCTGTTGTTATTTTCTTATTATACCATATTAAATACATAGAAAGTTCATGAAGTTTTTCTTAATAAAATAGTATATAAATTTTATCAGTTTGGAAGATATGAAATCTCAATTTATAAGGTGCAAGGTAAATGAAAGAAAACAAACTTTTACAATTTAATTTCATTCAGAACAACTTCTATTAGCTTTAATATATTTCCCAGAATGCCCAACAATGTTTTTTTACCCCTTTTTCAAAGAAGCTTTTAGGCTTTGAATCGATAAACTTCAATAAAATTTTGTTCTATTCTCATTTGGAATTTTTTTTTTAAATAAGTAGAGCTCTCAGAAAAAAACTAAAAACGGTTGGAGACAAGTTATATTAATGTGATAGAAGTTCAATTTTGCAGATCAAGTAATTTTTGTCACATTAACTGGCAAACTTGTGGTTAGTTTTTGTCGTGAAAAAGTATAGACCCTCTGCTAGTTGTAATTGTTTAATATCTTTTGTTGTATGAAGCATTTATTCGGTCTTTCGAATAGAAGTTGATTTTTTAACAATTAGATATATTCTCTACAATTTTAAATAATTTGGTTGTAGTTATAAAATTTTCCAATTTGCATATTTCACACTATAGGTATAAACCACGGGCCTATAACTGCTGGAGTCATTGGTGCCAGAAAACCTCATTACGATATTTGGGGAAACACAGTCAATGTAGCTTCTCGGATGGAGAGTACAGGAAAAGCAGGATGTATCCAGGTATGAATTTAACATTAAAAAAAAAAAAAATCATATGAGTTATAAAACTGATACAAATTTGATTTTGTTTACTTTATATAAAAACACACAAAAAAAGTAACTAAGCAGAAAATAAGAATTATTTAACTTTAAACAAGGAAAAGTTGATAGTTTGATCAGTAAAGAAAACAAATATATAAAAATTTATTTATTAGTGACAACGTGTAAGCCACAATTTCAAGCCTTCATCAGGGCTAAAAACAAAAAAAGAGAAAACTATAATGAAAAAGAGGAATTGACAGATAAAAAGTGTTGAAAGGCAGTTACAGTCTAGGTATAATAAGAAGATAAAGGATAAAGTAAAGTAAAAATTAAGTAAGAGGAAAGAACAAATAATAAAATACATATGAAAATCTAGTTAGTGATGAAATGAAATGAAAATAAAAATAATTTAAAACAAAGTGATGAAAAAAGTGGGAAATAAAATATATTTTTAGGTAATTAAATGTGTAAGTAAAATAACAGGATAAAATAAATAAAATAGAAAGTTATATAGTCCAAAAGTAATAAAGAAATATGATTATTTTAATTTAATAATAATTATTTAAAATTAAAGTTG
>NW_027115673.1:733120-748675 GCF_000696795.3 Halyomorpha halys | reverse complement strand
AACCCTGACCATCTCCCTATATATCAATTTTTACGGTCAACTATACATACATATATACAATATAAAACATAAATGTAGGTAATTAAATATTTAAATAAAATAACAGAATTAAACAAATAAAATATAAAGTTATATAATCCAAAAGGAGCAAATAACTATGATTATTTTAATTTAATAATTATTATTTAAAATTAAAGTTATGGAGGAAAAAATGAGAAAAAAAGTATATCTATATATGAAATATATAAGTAAAATATTTTTTTATTTATACACGGTTAAATTTTAACTCATCATTATTGAAATTTACAAAAGAAAAACATAAAGTCAAAATTTATTATAAACTTGCCTATAAAAATTGTTTATTAAACTGCAAAGGAATGCCTCTTGGTTGAACCTTTAGGTGCGAACTAATGTGGACTCCATTGAATGAAAAAAAGGCTATCTGAAAATAATAAGCCAAAAAATTGGTAAACAAATTTTAGTTAGTTTAAAATAACTTTTTCTTCTTTCAGGTGACTGCTGAGACATGTGAAATACTGCAGTCCTTTGGATACACATTTGAACAAAGGGGGCTGGTTGCGGTGAAAGGTAAAGGCCAGCTGATGACATATTACCTAATAGGTAAAGGCGGAGGTGGAGGTGTGTACACACCTCAGACCTCACCCCAACCGGGAGGAGAAAGAATCATGGAGACCGTAAAAGAAGAGGAAGAAGAAGAGGAAGCCCAAGCTGCTGCTGACTCCGACCAAACGGCTCTTCTCAACAACGTCAGCGTTAAACCAATCAGTGGTTTAGTGGATGCTTGAGGCCATTATTCTTATAACACTCTAGTCTAGTCGATGGCTGTCGATATGAATGTTATACCGAAGTTATGCCATGGTGGCCTACGTCGGAAATGATAATTTCTTAAGTACAAAAGTGTATTTATATAATGTGAGCGTTTCGCTAAAGCTCATAATGAGTGTGTTGCGGTGATATTTATTCGAATTAGTAAAATGTCATTTTATACATTTAAAAAAATTAAAAAATATCAAATTAAAAAAAAAAAGAAAGAAATTAGAAATACTATTAGAAGTCAATTTTTAATGGGATTCACTATGTGTTTCTGTTAGAAGAGCAAGTCGGTTGTGTGACTAATTGTGAAAATATATAAAATAGCTTTTGACAAAATTATAAAATCCTTCAGGTTCAGGTAATGTACATAATTTTATGCAAACATATTAACAATATATTGGCCATGGTAAACAATTGTGATTATAATGTGTTCCAACAAGAATGAGAAGGATTTGCCAGATAATATGATTGTCAAGAGATTTAAATTTTATATTTAAAAAACAGCAATATTTTATATCAAAATGACTTTCCTTTTACATCACAGTATTGGTTTTTCATTTGAAATGGAGTATATACTTTAAAGAGTAAAATTTATGTAAATTACTTTTCCCTTGAATAGTGGTAAAAGAGTTGTAAAATGTGTTTTTCCGATATTTTTTATTATTACTAAATTATTGTTCAAAAAAAAGGAAAAACAGTAAAATATTTATTAACTGCGGTAAAAGGTAGGTTTAGGCATAGATATTAAAACAGCATGGTTAATAGAACCTGTATATTATTAGTGACATGTATTAAGATCTATAAATGAGCTATCTATATCACACAGGATTTGCTCGCTGATTTTGTATTCTTTCTATATCTTTTAATACTTTCCGGATCATCAAAATTTTAGAGAGAGTAATCAGCTAAGTATCAGCTTATATTACTGGTATCTGTGGCGAGATCCTGACCTTAGAGTATTCATAAGAAGCATTGTGCTCCTACCATATGATTTATATTCTCAACTAATATTGAGATTCAAAGATTGAGAAAATTCAAGAAGCATATTTATGACCGCGGTTTCCACCCTGATAAAGCCTATTGGTTATAACCAATAATTGAACCAAGGTTATTCAGTTTAGAAAGCAAAGTTTCCACACACTAGACTTGGATGCCTAGATCTCCTTTACCACATGCTAATATTTTTGTAACGATCCTCATAGCATCAAAATAAACATAAAACTAAACAGAAAAACAGATTCTATTTAAAAAACACAACATCAGAAAAGTAGAAATTAAAAGTATTTAAAAAGATTGATATTTAAAACGTATTTATTTATTTAATTATCGAAAACATCTCTATAATCTAAAAAATCTGAATATACTCAAGGTACATTTTCTGTTCCTTACTACAAACTGCTTATGACTTGTTTGCTTTGGATTGGTAACGCACAATTTCTATTTGGTTAGTCTTTTTCTAAATCTAGATGTTAGACGTGCCCTCTCTGGTTTAAATTGATGTAATCTAATATAGAGGAAGCTATATGTTGGAATATTCCAATAATATTTTATAAATAATTAATAATAATTTTCAAAGTGAATAAAAATAATTAACTTAGTAATAAACAGATAAATTTAATCATCAAACAGATTAAAAATGTTCAATAAATGTTTTTCACAATAATCAATAATAAATTTTAGAAAAGAAAAAATTGAGGAAATTTTAAAATGAACTACTTTTTTGTTTTATTATTTTTTTTTTAAAAATGACCAGAGTTACTTATGAAGCATGTTTCATTGAGGTTTAACTGCCCCTGAGGTTTTAACAACGAATGCTATGATTGGAATACAAACTCAACCCACTATTTGTTGTTATACAAGACAAATTAAATTTTATTTAACAATCCTTCGGGCACAATATAGAACTAATAAAGTTTGGGCGCTATGCGCCTGACAGGCACACATGAAGGAATTACAAATTTATACCCATTAATTTTATTTTCAGTATTCTTAAAATAATTATTGATCTCTTAGGAATTTGTAAACAACCAAAAAAAAAAAAGAAATTTATTTTTAAAAAAAGGGGAGAATATTTCATTTTTTATAAAATTTCAGAGTAACAAATTAATAATTTGGGTAAAAAAAAGTCATTTTGCTAAAAACAAACAGAAAAGCTGCAATAAGCATTGTAAAACATATGGCCAACACTTGACATTTTGGATAATGCTATGAGTGAAACACATTTGGTCTAGCACTTTTGGTAGGATTTTATAACATGAAAATCTATGGTTTTTTTGCTCTTCAGATGCAGAATTGGTTACTTTTTCAACTTAAAACCCAAATACAAGAATAAAGTTCCAATTTGTTTTTAATATGTGTCAAATTTATGCATAACGTGCATTAGAGGTTAGACTGATGCTAGCAGTCTTTCTCAAAGCTTGCAAATGAACTGGACAGGTTGATTCCAAACACAGGTTAAAGATAGAAGGCTACTAAAAGAGGCATATTTGTACCTCTCTTAGTAATGGAGGACGTATTGGTACTGGTACTGGTATTTGGTGGGGGGAACAAGTCCTGCAAATGGGCCTAGTGGTCCTTTTTGCCAACCCCTGTTGTCTACCTGGGTTGCGCCGCGTACTAACTAAGGTGGGAGTGTAAAGATTCATTCTTTGGGCCGCACTGGAACCTGTGCTCCAATTCGCACAGCCGTCATGTCCCTTATGGAAGTTGTAACAAAAATATCAGAATTGTTTCTATCAGACCAGTTTTGACCAGTGAAGAGTTGAAATATACTTAACAATAATAAGTATTCTAAATATTTATTTGCTTATTAAAGCATGATATAAGCATTAGTTTTTTCTTTAATCCTTCCAGGAATTTTTTTTTTCTTTAGAGATGTATTTTTATTTGTTTTAGTTATATGAAAGAATATAAAAAGAATTAATTAAAATAAAAACAATTTCAAAACTTGTATAAATCAAAACATTAATAAGTCTGATGATGTTGTTTTGATAACAAAAAATTAAAGCATAACCTAAACAAATTTTTCTAATCAAATATTTCATAAGTATCTCCTAAATAAAATTTAATATCTAGTCACATCTAATAATACTTCAATCTATATTATGCATAAAACAATAAAATTCCAAATAAATAAAAAATAATAAATATGTACATATTACAGTGTTCTTGAATTGTAAATAGTATTCTAACATGTATGTTAACAGACCCAAAATTGTGTTTAAAATAAAATACTATCAATAATGAAGTTAAAGTAATATATTATTAGAAAAAAAAGTTAAGAATTTGAGTATCATTCTTACATTGGTAGCCACATAGAAAATTATGAAAAAAAAGTATTTATGTTCATTAATAAACAGTAAAAAAAATTATTTATGTTCATAAATATTTAAAAAAAGATAATAACAAATATAGATATTCTCTAGGAATAATATACCTTTAAAATTTCCATTTCTCTTCTAAGACTCTCAAAAATATACTAGCTTTCATTTCATCATGTAAGCATTAAATTTTTGAATGCTTCATATTTTTCATTGAAAATTCTAACAAAAAAGAATATTGAAACACCAAATTCATTTCAACTTTCAGCAAATTAAAATTCTGTGCATTAAAAAATGCAATGTATCAATTTTTTCAGATATTCGGAATTTCTATCTCAAAAATACTCTGTATGTTGCAAACAAAGTTAAACATAAATCGGACAAAAATTTCTGCAAAAATATGTGAGGATCTACTTTAATAAAAAAAAAAAAAAATAGTGTGTATTTATTTGTATGTACATATATACTATTCATGTATATTACTGGAATATGCCACTTTTAAGCATGTATAGAAACGTTTTGTAAATAAATAATTGGGAATTAAATTTACAATGTTTAATAATTGTTTTAAATATGTAACCATATATTTCTACTAATATCTAATTTAACTATAGTTGTTTCAAAATATGTACACGGCTAATGAGTTATAATTCTTCTATTAAAATGTTTTCCTAGGATACATAGGGTAAGTGGAGGCAACGCCACACAGGATGTAAATGTACCCACGGGTTCAAGATTAGATTTGCAATAATCAGTTGATTAACTAACAGACACTGGACAAGTGGCCTACTCAGAAACTAAGCTTGGTTTAAGTCTGGTGGTTAACCTGCAGATCCATGAATTAAACCTGGAAGTAACTTTACCTCATGTATGATGTTAGTCCGCCTATCCTAGAGGTATTGACTGTATAATTAATTACAATACATATTCCTAGTCATATCAAGTTTCCCGACTGATATATAGATTACATTTTTTTGTTATCCTCACATACCTCCTCCCCATTTGAACTACCTTATAATACAGCTCGGTTAATTTCAGACAGTAAAAACATCACAGACTTCTTGGTTTTTGTGTTTATTCTATTCTTAAATATAACTTGTTAAAAAATTCTGCCCAAAATCTTCTTAACAAACATTAGGAGATCCTGAAACTGTTACAAGTACTGGTGGAGGAAACTAATCCAGCAAATAGGCCTAGTGTTCCTTTTTCTCAACCAATGCCAAGATTCATATTTTGGGACTACCAAGAAATAAATATTAATTGTCTTTGATTCGAACACACACAGTTCCAAACACCCTCTTGGGCTTTATGGTCTTAGAGATCCTCCTAAACTGTGGTAATCCAGGATTTCTCCACCATTTATAACTGAAATATAATATAATTTATGATTTTTTTTTTTTTAAATGTAACTTTATTCTTTTTAACCATTATTGTATTCAATGATACTTGTATGTATTTCTAAAAATGATTTTGCTGAAAATCACAAAAGTACCAGTTTCTTATAAATAAGAAAGTTTATATCAAGGAATAAACAATTACAAACTTTTGAAATTTAAACATTAAACAAAATTCAATTAGATAAAACAAAATAATTACGCAACTGTAGATGAGATACAACTGCACAATATAGTTACATTAGACTTGAATTCAGTAAAAATAGTTTAGTTAATGTTGCATATGGAGAGAGTTAAGTCAAATATTAAGTCAAAAATGACACCCGTACGGAAGTATGTGGTTTTTTTTTTAAAATTTTGTTCATATTAATTTCTAATATATGTGTATTAAGAAACCTTTATTAAAATTAGTGACTTTCATCCCGTATTACCAATGTTTTATGGAGGGAATATAATAACGCCTTTCATCAGTTTGCTTTACAATCTAATCTTTTTTTAATAATTAATAAAGAAATGATTAGTATCTTCAGCGTTGGCCGAATATAATAGTAATATGATCATTAAATGAAAAAAGAAAGCATTCAACAAATTTTTTTTTTTTAATTTTGACCAAAATCTGATCCTAAAATAAAATCTTATAAGAACATGAGAAAAAAATTTAGAAGAGGAATGGATTAATGTCACAATGAGGATTGAAATAAAAAACAAAATATTGAATAAGTGCGATTTTAAGGTACCTATGTAGGAGATAGAGTATAATAGATAAAAGAGGAAAGAGAATCTCAAAAATAAAGTTGAAAGTGAAAGATCTGTTGAATAAAGCAGTGTTATGAAAAGGAATGTAAATGTTAGAGGACTGGGAGAAAATATTAATATAAATAATAATAATAGTAATATTAATATAATTAATTAATATTAATAACATTTGTGTAGTAGGAAGAAATATAACTAAAACAAGTTGAAAAATACCCTTCACTAAAAAAAAGACAGAAAAGTGGGAATAAATGCAACATTTAAGACACAGATTTGTTCAGCACAATTCATCTATTTTGTTTTTATTTAAATTTAAAAAAATAATATTCTACTGTATAAATGATTTCTTATAGACACCAGGATAAAATAAAATAAATAATAATAATTATATTCAGTTTCCGAAAATGAATATAATAATAATTATATTCAGTTTCCGAAAATGAATATAATAATAATTATATTCAGTTTCCGAAAATGAATCTATGTATTCAATTAAGTAATTTTTAAAAAAGCATAAACAATTTTCAGATGTATGTACAATGTTTATGTTTTATCAACATAAGAAAATACTTTTTCTTATCAGGAAAGAATTGAAAATATCTAATTATAAAGCCTTGAGTCTCTAAAATACTGACAAATCACTTGCTTGTCAAAGTTTCTCTAATTCAGTTATAATCAGAATAGAAAACTATTATCATATGTAGGTTGTCGAAATATATAGGTTATTAATGTAGCAGATTTTTTATCCAATCTAAAAAAAAATATTAACCAGATAAGATACTACACTTCAAGAAACCCAAACACATATTCTTTCTTTTATTTAACAAAAAGAAAAAACAGCTGATCAGCACAAACAAAACAGAACAAAGTATGTATTTGGATATCTTGTTGTGAGGTACCATCTTTTGTTGATGGATCATTTCAGATTGTTATTGTTACACCTAAATGAGGTGTAAATAGTTAACCATATATTAATATGAGGAGAAGATGGTCTGGATTGCGATCAGTAAAAAATACAAAAATAAACAAAACTTATTTATTTGTGCCTGACGTTTCAACCTGAATTCTAGGCCTTCATCAGAGCTGAAAAAAACAAAATGAGATAACAACCTGAATTTAGAGACAAAAAAGATATAACTAATAGATATGTAGATTTTAATTTTATATTCTATTAGTATCTATCTACTACTATCTACCTAATTTATTGTTATGTATTTTTCCAAGCGTGTTTATTATTATTTTCTTTATATCTTTTTTGTTTTTATTAAGGTTGTTATCTTGGTTTTTTCCCCCTGATAAAGGCCTTAAATTAAGGTCAAAACGTCAACATAAAGAAATAAGTTTCGTTTATTTGTGCATGTTTTTCTGACCGTACCTCCAACCATCTTCTCTTGTTATTCTAAATGTGGCTTTTTTCTGCATATGTGTGATACTATTTTTTTCTTTCCTGATTATATCTGAAAGTTGGCTGATGATTGTTTTGCTGGTATTTAAGTGACGAGGCTAAGTAGTAGGAGTATTCCAATTCTGTCAATATACATTAGTATATATTGTTGAGCTTTTGCTCTTTTATATCAATATTTCTTTGTAGTGGGAAAAGTAAATTATACTCTATAAAATATTAAACAAAAAACTATGTATAAAATATTTTAAGATTCAACTTTGGATTAGATTGACTAGCTTAACTACTGAGTGTAGTAGAATATGTAATAAGGTTCCTAATGAAATTTCATCTATCTCTTTTGTTTCTTCCTATGTTAAAAAAAAACAAAACAAAAAAAAAACTGTGAGGTGTTTCATATATATATATATACAAAAAAAAAAGAGTATCTCAGCGAGAAGAATGAGATTAATTGGACACAGTCTCTTGGCATCTAAGATATTATTTTTATTATTGTAAAGTTGATATGTGTATAAAAGGACTTATTAGTGTAAATGAGAGCTTGTATGTGAATATAGTGTAAATTTGTATCCTGTGAAGCTATCTTAAAAGAACGAGAACTATTTTTCTCTTAATATATTGTAAAACATTAGGAGTGTATAATACACGAAGAAACGATTCTAGTCTGTAGCACTTCAGAGCAGCAGGGATATGCAATAATGAAAATTTTAGTTCATTTTATTTCTTATTTAACATTTATTTTAATTTATGTTATTTACTTTTTATCTATTCAAATAGATAATTGCTTTTCGGAAGACAATCAAAATACAATATTTTGTAGATGAATACTGCAGTTATTAAAATAAAAAAAATCTTTGATTCTGATCTTCATTTAGAATAGTAATAAACCATTTAGACATAAGTCACATGTTTCTTTGAAGTTAAAGAGATATGAAATACCTCTTTTGAACCAAAGTTATTATTTATTTTGTAGAATGGATATATTTTTCTGTTGTATTGTATTTTTTTTTGTGTGTGTGAATGTGTGTGTTTAAATTATAGATATTCTATCATAAAAGTTACCACAGATTCTTTTGTAAGTCAGATATTATGTTGTAAATATTTTATTGTTGAATCCTTGTGATAATTAATGTTTATTAAAGCCCTGGTGCTTTTCTTTCCTTTCTTTTTTTTTTTTTTTTTTTGTTTTTTTGTAATAAATAATTGAAAAGATGCTTGAAATTATTTATTTCCTAATTGTCTCATAACATTGGTAATAGTATATATCCTAGGAAATAACAGCCAAGTGGTGTTAAAAGGTAATTTGCCACCCTACTTATGTTCTCAGCTTTATGTACATTGATGGGCTTGGGTTCAATCACTATAGTTCTTATTTTCAAAAATAAATACTGGGAAAGTAAAAATAATGAACAAAAAATGTTTATTTCACAATAAAAAAATTCATATTAGAGGGTTTTTCGAAGTGCGAACAAATATAAATTTTGTTCCTGCCAAGAATGGAACAGTTTGAGTTTGATCAAAACTATCACAGCCACAGAAATGAGAAAATCAAAAAAAGTTGAAAAATTGATTCTATAAACTGGCACTTCTGGTTGGTCGATTTTAACAAAAAAGTTGCTGTGTCCCAGGCATACACATTTACAAATTATGTGGTTTCAGTTTCATACTACTTTATGTTTTTGAGTTAGCTGACCACATACACCCAGACCATTTTTTGAGACATAGTTATTAGGAGACCTCCAAATGTGTACATCCATCAAAAACTGGAATTCAAAGTTTTTCACGATTGCAATACTTTCCTACATATATTTCATATACTGGTAAAAGAAAGTGGAAGTAGTGAAAGGTAATAAGTTTGTTATGGAGGGATGGAATCTAGAGCATAAAACAGTTCTGAAATATTACAGGTTTCCCCAGTGAACAACGGCAACTTAATAAAATATCTGGCATATTTCCTCACATACATACTGGCATATTTATATACTGATAACTTTTCTCCTCTGTTTTCTAGAAAGAGCAGTACCGTTACAAAAACGAAATCATAAAGTATTAAATGTTTGTCGAGTGCATTTTAAAGCATATAGGGTAATATTTTGTACGGGATAAATTGAAAATAATAATTTATCATGGCTGATTTTTGGTCCACCCAGCCTCTTAAATTGGGTACCCTTAATTGGGTAAAAATCTAGGTCGAGCATGATTCTAACCAAATTACTTCCTTGCACAACTGTTGGTCTAGTAACAGGACTTCTTTATAAAGTACTGAACGCCTGACCTGTCATAGGTTGTAGAGGTACAGATTTTAATTTTTTTTTTTTTAATTCATTCTATTCCCAGGGTCAATACAATATAGATTACGGACACTATATCTACCTCTTGATCTTAATATAATTCAGTGTTGATTATAAAAAAAGTACATCTACAATTCATTAGTTTCATTTATGGTAATAAACAGAAAAACAATTAGTAAATTAAAGAGTATTTTAAAATCATATTGTACTTATAATTATGGTTATATAATTTTAAAATACTATTTTATTTATAAATTGCTTCTCTATTTATTGCCATAAATAAAACTAATAAATTGTATAAAATTGTGATATACTATTTTTAAAACCAACAGTAAGTTTTATTGTGCAAAAGAGGAGGAGACACAATATCTCTGAAATGTCCAAGAATAGAGTAAATAAATATATTAAAAACATTATATTTTTATTCTTAGTTTTTGAGCTTTTGACAATTGAAAATTAAAATAGAATGTTGTTCTCGTCTCACATAATACACTGCTGGTCAACAGTTTAAGACCACTTAAATTATTTTTTATAACATTTGATACATTTGCGGGGCCGTCCGTAGCTCAGGGGTTGGGCACAGTCTTACCATTCTGAGATCTATTGGATTTACTGGTTCGAATTCGGCCTGGGGCAGTGACTTTTTCATTGAGTGGCGGTCTCACAAAATGAAAAACTTTGACCCCAACTATGGTTAAAATAATGGGAATAGAAATAAATGAATTCATAACTGGCTGTATGGAAGATTCCAATGCCATTAAAATATTGTAATACCCTCTTTTATGAGAAAATAGTTATTAGTATATATAACTGATTTTAGTTATGTTTTTATTAAAAAGAAGAAGCCCTGTGTGGGGCGAAAATCTAAAATAATACAATTTTAGATGAATATAGTAAACAAATATAATCAGTTTTTGACTGGTGAATAGAGCTGTCATCAATTGTTAAATCTACATTACAATCTTTCCGAATTAGAGCAAATATTGCCTTCCAGACCTTTTCTTGTATCCAAGTTAGGTGGTCTGACTTACTTTAAAAACATTTACTTATATTGAACTACGTTTTCACACTCACTAAAATGAGTAATCACCGTGGATAAAATAAGGGATAAAGTCTCAATGATATTTCAAATAAAATACAAAGGGGTATCATAATTAAATTTCAGATAAATGAAGTGAGTCAAAGATTTATGAAATTAAATAACTATACATTATATTATTCAATATTTTAAAAGTAATAAACACTTTTACAAAAGTTAAACATTAACACGAGTTACTGTTCTTGATTTCTGAAATGCAAAACCTTGAATTCCCTCTTCAGTTTTTTTTCAAGTATGTCATTTTTCATTAACATCAGGGATAAACTACTAGTTAAAATAGTAGTACATCTCAGTTCATTCTAAATTCGTTTTAATTAATCGGTAATCTAAATTTAGGATTCAATGTGTCTTATGGATCATCCTAGGATAAAGATAGTTTTGTCTCTCACTGCTCCTCCACCCTTTACGTCCCAGATGCTGGGTAGTTCAGACAGAGCTCGCGACGACTGTCTGACAGCAGTTTTAGGTTCCAAACAATTATGGAAACTTTCTCTATGTTTGTACACCACCGACTGTGTAAACAGGAGCGGGTACACAATAGCCGGGTAAGTATGGAAAGGCCCGTAGTCCTCACCATAATCACTTCGTCCTATTTTTTAAAATACATTTGGAAGCGTATCTATTTTCTCTACTTAATTTGTTGGATATAATTTACCTTTTCATTAAATTAATCTTTTCAATGCGAAATCTTACTGTTAATATTAGGTTGTAAAATAAGTTCGTAACGTTTTTAATTATCTCAATTTGATCCTCTCTGTGTTTATAAAATCATGTTTACTTGGTCAATAATGTTGACATATTCTAAAAACGGATTAGTCAAGGTGCTTTTATGCATCAGTTTTAACCGAGATTCCTTATCTTTAAATGGTATTTTGCTTGCTCAAAATGGAAGAGAAAAAAATTCATTTTCATCATTTAATGATTTTTTATTTCCGAAAAGGAAAATCCGCTGCACAGACGGTTAATAAAATTTGCAATGTTTATAGCGATGATGCCTTAGAAGAAAGCACCGTCCGTAAGTGGTTTGGTCGGTTCAGAACCGGAAATTTAGACTGGGAAGACGCAAAGCGCTCGGGTCGTCCTTCAACTGTTGATGATGAAGAAATTCAAGCATTGGTCACAGACAACCCTCACTCTACGACACGGGATATCGCAGAAACACTTGACATATCTCATGAAAGCGTCCAGCATAGGCTAATCGCAAAGGCATAGGTTTCCATCAAGATAACGCCTCTCCTGGCGTGTCTTTACAGACCCGACAGAAATTTTGGAGTTTGGCTGGGATGTGATCCCCCACTTACCCTATTCACCAGACCTTATCCCAACGATTTTCACTCATTTCTGGCCCTTCAAAACTCTCTCAACGGGAAACACTTTAATTCGCTCGAGGACTGCAAAACGTACATAGAGGAGTTGATAGCGCGAAAATCTGAGAATTCCGGGAGGACGGAATTAAAAAATAACCAGAAAGATGGCAACACGTAATAGATCATAATGGGTCATATATAATTGATTAAACATATTTACAAGAAGTTTTTATTGAAATCACCAGTAAAAAACGCTACAAACGTATTTTACAACCCAACACAATGGTAGTTGGTAGCTAGTAGTAGCTAAAAACTATGATTTTTAGGAAAATACAAAGGTTTGTAGAAATAAAAGGATTGTTTCCAAAAACGTTTCATTATATTTCTAACACGCTCCACCACTCCGGGTATTTCTTAGTAACCAACGTAATTACTAAATTTTTCTCTATTGGTAATAAATATTTTTTTTGAAGTTTCAACATCCTATATATGTTTAATTTCTGTTAATATTTGTTTCAAACAAACAAATATTTCAGATTATTTCTCAAGAAAAGAGTTAACAAATAAATTTCTAAACAATAATTAATCATAATAAAATATTTTTATCTAAATATATGTATAATTTTTGTTTTTAAATTGATTTGTTATTTCTAAATCCTCACACAAGACTGATAAGACAGTAAACTGGACGTCGATTTCGACTACTACAGCACTCACTAGACAAACAGCCTAAGCTTCCAATTCATTACAAAAAATATGACAATTATAAGGTCTAATTCTTTAAGTTATATCTTCAACTAGAAGAGTTTCAAAACTAATTAGAACTTATGAATTTAAAACACTCTTCCTTGTTTCAACTATTATTTTACATCATTAATAAACGATAACCACGTTTCGGGGTTGTCACACCATCTTCAGATATCTAAGACAAATTCTCAAATACATACCCTGCATACAACAATTACAATATATCTGAATTTCTACTTAAAAATTTTTACATTTGTTAATGATATAAAATAGTAGTTGAAAAGAGGAAGAGTGTTTTTTATTCATAAGTACTAGTAAGGCCTAATATAATTATAATTATGAGGACATGCGAAGTCGAGCTTTGGAGCTCCACTAAACCTTCGAATACCTCTCATATCCAATCCGTACAATCCAAAATCCTTCGTAAAATCCTCAATCAATCTTACTTTGTCACAAATAAAATCATCCATGAAAACTTTAATGTTCCATATGTAATCAATCTACACCGAACCAGTAATCAATCCTTCCACTATACACTCCCTAACCATCAGAACCCTTTAGTTTCTAACCTTGCTTCATATGACTTGAGTTTTACTAATCCATAGTTTCTCAACATCCCTATATCACTCCATTTTGATCTTGGATCAAATTTACATAATGTGTTTTTATGTAAATGCAGTTGTAAATAGCAATAAATAAATAAATTTAAAAAAAAAAGAAAAAGATTTTTCTAAAGTGATCTTTTTACCCTGTTCAGTAATTCGAATTTTTCGCTTATCTATCGTGGATTTAATTAGTTCGGATAAGTGAGAGTCCACTTTATAATAAAAAATGGACATGAAAAAAGATGTTGCTGCCCAGAAGCGACAAAAGGGCATTGAAAGAAAAAGAAATTATCGAAGCAAGGTGCAAAACAAATCTACTTTTAAGACGATATAGTCCTTATGAGAATCTCTTGAATGTCTCAATATCTCAATAATAACATCTTATTAGCATATTTAGCATATTCCTAATTATTTGGCGGAATCCCAGTTAGGAACTCTACTTTAGATATTATACCAATATGAAGTGAAAACCCTAAGGTTTCATGTAAAACGTAAACTGTAAATATCGTTAGTTTTGTACAAAAGTGAACCGGATTCCTAGGGAACATCCCAAAACACTTTTAAATAAGATGGGTAACAATCTTAACTAATCCATTTTTGCGAATAAAACTCCGATTTTAATGTTTTCTTTATTTTATTTTTTTGTTTTTTAAGGGAATTCAAACATTATTCAAAACAAACCTATAATTGAATTTTTTTTAACTCCGCTTTTTAGAACATCTACAACATAACTGGAATGACCATTAATAGTTTCAACTTTATTGACCATTTTTATGAATTTAATATTTTATTGTAGGGAATCTAATTATATTTCAAATGAGTGGCTACAATCTTCCAGAAGTTCTATGAAGTCAATTTTAAAACAAATTTGTTTTTATGTATTTATAAATGATTTATTTTTAACTACTTTGAGACCGAGTTTTTAGAAACCCAACCTGATTTCAAACCTACACCACAATGGGACCAACAACAATTTTTAATTTCAACTTCATAGACATTGTCATTTTTGAGATATATGATCTATAAGTCAATGAGTGAATGTTACAGATACGTACAAATTTTATTATAGATATGTACAGTAGGATTTACGTTAAAAGTCAATAGAACTAGTTATTTTTTGTATGTACAGCATATACATAGATATATTTATAAAATTAAATTTCTTATCATATTACATAACATTCTTCCTAAAATCCAAATGGACTTGTGTTAATACAAAATCAACGTTCCACATTCTTGTCCTTAATGACAAAGAATCTGATTCCTTCCAATTAAGTAGGCAAACATTTAGGTTGAATATTCCGAAAACCTAAAATTATATTCATTGAAAGTCCACAGCTCAACCGAGGGCTAATGAGGACGTAAATATTAGCTTATTAACATAAAACTCTTCTAAATCGGTATAAATGGATGTAATAACGGTCACAAAATACCAGACATCTTAGGTCACGGCCATCATGAAGTCTGTCACTGTGACTCTTCTTATCGTCCTGGCCGGGTCTAGTCACGCCTTCACCATCGGTGGCTTCTTCGGATCTGTCGCAAAACACACCGAGGAAAACCTCCACCAGAAGCAAAACCAGGTCAAAAATAACATCAATCTTATGAACGAACACATGAAGGACTTCGAAGAGGCCTATCTCATTGGTGACTTTTTAGGAGGTGTGAAGTTGTTCGCAAAGAAATTAATGAATCTGGGAAAACATAAGGTTCATCATAAAGTACATAACACTGAGAAAGTCGCTAATGATGCAGTCGAAGACATACAGGTGAACGAAATTTGTTTTTATTTATTTTTTTTTT
>NW_027115673.1:731682-732604 GCF_000696795.3 Halyomorpha halys | reverse complement strand
ATTAAAGCTAGTTAAATTTACTACAAAATAGTTAATAATTTTTATCTTTGTAGAAGTAGTAGTTTTATGATATTTGACAAAATAAACTCACAAAATATTAATTTCTAGTTGTTCGTATAAAATGTTGGATTTTTTAAAAAGTATATCTCTAGATCCATTAGACGCACATATATCTGCTAACACTCAAATTAAAGGAAATGTAATTTACTTTCGTAGGGGTAGTAGTTTTTATGATATTCACTTATGAATATGAATTTGGCAAATGAAAATTTGTCCGAACAACTATAAATCAATTTATTTTAGCAAATTTCATGTAAACTATTACTACTACGAAGATAAACATCATAAACTACTTTATAGCTTATTAAACTTGCTATGATTTGAGTGCTAATAGACATCTGTACGTCAAATGGTTTTTGAGATATAAATGTTTCAAAATAAATTCACGAACTACTGATCTTTCAGTACGTCCCATACAACATTTTTATGAACTGTTGCTTTTTAAAAAGCTATATCTCGAAAACTCTTTTCTGTATAACTGACGGGATAATCAAACTTTTTTGTTGAAAGGAATGGGCTAACATTTTGGGAATCATGTACTAATGAAAGTTTAACTAAAACTTACTACAATCACAATTGTTTCTGGTATACACGAGTTAACATAGTGATGAAGCTTTCATGCAAAGAATCTAGATCGTTATTTAATCGCACTGGATATTCCCATCAATTTAAATACACAATATAGTATCTGTGATATCTCAGGAGACTACGATTAGACTATTTAACTTAAATATTATACATGAAAAATCGTTGACGTCCAATTTTGTTCAGCAGGATCACATTACCTACATGCCTAGACATCGTATTATAAATGCATTTTTGGGGGGGAAAAAAAATTCTGCCATTTTGGGAGAATATTCAA
>NW_027115673.1:725212-730547 GCF_000696795.3 Halyomorpha halys | reverse complement strand
TTAAATATTATACATGAAAAATCGTTGACGTTCAATTTTGTTCAGCAGGATCACATTACCTACATGCCTAGACATCGTATTATAAATGCATTTTTGGGGGGGAAAAAAAAATTCTGCCATTTTGGGAGAATATTCAACAAATCCCAAATTATTATTTATAATTATTTAGTCCTTTTTTTACCCGACTAAGGCAAAGCCAAAAGGAGGGTAATGTGTTTAAGAGCGTCACACAACCAGCTTATTTAATTTCAAGCTGATAATTATTTACAAATTGATACAAATTATTTACTGAGATATCATGATTCTTTTCAAAAACAATTCGTTCTCAAAATAGTGAAATAAAATCCTTCCGTCTGTTGTTTTAGGCTATTTTTTGAAAGAACTCCCCACTGATTTTGAAGTTCGATGTCTCAAGTTAATCAGTAATATCTCTCGTGGGTTTGTAAACATTTTGAGCTCAAAATATTGAAATAATATTTTATTATATTTCGTAATCTTCTTATTAAATGATTGCGCGCTCCTAGTGACAGTATAGCAGATATAGTCAGCACATACAACCTATTATCCTTGTTTTAGTAATAAAAATGAGTAATAGAGACGAATTTCATGATTAACGATAGAAGAATTTTTACCCAACCGATCAAGACAAAATAAAAATAAATAATTCAAATTTCAGTTTTCAGTTAAACTACACTTATAATGACCTCTATATAACCAGGTCTTGTAAAATGGTATATTTGAATACCCTTCCTCAAAAATTACAAGGTATACAAAGACGAAATTAAGTTTGTTTTTTTTTGGCTAGTTGTATGCCCGGGATGTCATGGGTGATTTTCGCTAAAATCGAATAATTGGGAGTCCTCTTGTATTTAATTGATTTTACAATTTTTGTCAAAAAACCCAACAATTTTTACTTGACCCGTTGTATTAATGTAGAATAAAACTGTCTTAAAAATCAGTTATGTATTATCCTCGTTGAAATAGTAAGTATATGTCAGTTTTTAAATGCAAAATGTATAAAATGGCTTCTTCTTTGTTATATATATATTTTCAATAATGGAGGTCAGAAAAAAAAAATGGCTTCTTCTGAAATGGCTTTGTTTTTATTTGTTTGAAATATTAAGAAGTAGTAAAAAAAAAAAATCGATATATAAACTATGAAAAAAATTGATAATTAACTTTATGTAAAAAAAGAACAATATTTTCCCTGATTGAAAATAAATGTCCGTGAATAAAATTAATAACATAGAAATTCTTTGATGTGTAACTTTCTAAATACTACAAAGCTTTGATCAAGTAGATTTAATGATGTAATGTGTTTGGGTTTGATGAAAAAACATAAATGAAATAATAATAGTGAAAAAAATTTTTTTAAACGAAAACGAATTCGAATAACCTAATATTATATTACATTAATAATGAAACAAAATGTGTAAGATTAAAAAAAGTTGACGATTACGTTTTATTTTTCAAACAACTCTGCCATTTGGGCAATACGGACATTTTCAGTAGTGAGATGTTACTCATAACCACCTAACAACACTCTACTGCATTTAAGCATTGTACAGAATTTAATAGTTCAATAAAAATACTCTTACAACCCCGACAGGGGTTAGTTTCCAGCTTCCGCCGGTCTTCCAGGCGGTGGTTCTCTCCTTCTTCGACCTCTAATCTTGAAGTGGTCTTCCACCCGTAAATGAAATCCTTGAATCACGGGAAGATCTCCTCCCCAACTGAGGAAACTCTTCCTCAGTGCGGACGTAAATTCTTACCATCCTTGCTCATATTCCCTCAAAAGCAGTGCAATTCGTGACCAGGTGCTCAACAGTTTCCAGGACACCGCAAGTGAGACATAGAGGATCTACATCTTTCCCAAGGCTATGAAATCCCTGCAAAGCTTGGCTCTAAAATACTATGTCCCGTGCGGAATTGTGAAATTCAATACTCCGGGTGCAGCCGAAATTGTACGGTGCGAAAGTATTTTCCTATGAGTACTCCCTTTGGGTGTCGTCATCCACCATCGTCCTTACACCTCAGTTGTATCCTCCAGGATAACCTTCTTCTCTTTGTGATTAAGGTTTTCATCAATCCTCATTCTTATATTTTCCGGAAACCATGTTGAGCCTTCTCTCTTAAAAGCATAATTGGTAACTTATTTTTGCAGGGGGAGGTCGAGAGGCACTCCCCCCGCGAGGTCCTGCACTGCTTCATGCGAAATCGACTTGTATTCTCGGGTGTCGCGAAGTACAGCTACTCTCTGGGTCGATGCCAGCCTATTTGAACTGAAAGAAAAGTCAATCTTTATTCTGGGACACTTGGTCCCCTAAGAATAACAATTTGAAACAGTTTTTGCCTGGCTACATCAACTTATTTTGAACATAATTAAATAAATCTACAACAATACTTATATTAAATAAAACATGAACTAAGATACATGTTTATCCATGATTATATTATTTTCTATTATTCACAAGTTCATGGAAGTTTGATAGTCATGGAGATGGATATATAATTGGTGTTTAAGTGATGATAAGGAGGAACTTTTATGGATTGATATGGTTAAGGGGTTTCAAAATGAGATAGCTCGAACAGCAAAGGATTTTTCAAAGAAGGCAGTTCTATGGGTAGAGATATAAAAATCGGTAGGTTGGGATCTTGTGTTTAACAGGTCAATGATATAGGCGGGTGTTTTTTATTAGTAATTGGAATATAAATGTGCCAAGAAGGTACTGTCTCCTAATATTGGGACAAAGCCAGCTTTTCTCGGTAAAGTAGTGAGAGATACAAGAACGTCTGAGAATACCGAAAGTAAATCTTATAAAACAGTTTATTAGTCTCATTTCCTAAACAATGTTTAGTCCTCCACATATTAGGCATTCGTAGTCGAAATGAAGGAGAATAAGGGAGGATACTAAAAGGTAGCGGGCACTTCACGGAAACGAATCACGGTATCTTAGCAGCTAGATAGTTTTTCAAGTTATTTGGGAAATGCGGCAATCCCATGTGAAGTTCTGATCAAAGATGACATCTAGGTTTTTTATGGTGTTTTGAAACTGGATAGGTATGTTGTTGGGGTATAATGATGGTGAGGAAGGGAATTAAAAATGGGTTTTGACATTTCACAGTCTCTGGGTGATATTTTGAAACTAGAAAGGACACGCATACCTTAGGATACCTTCAACTAAACTCCTTATAAATATTGATCATGGTCGGATACCTAAGCCCCAGGAATGCGCCTCCGATGCAGCTTATTCCATTCATTACTTGGGCCACTCTACCAGCCAGTTATTTCAAGTGAGGTGTCACATATAGGCCAACGTTGGATCATTAGTTCAAAATTACTGGATTTAAATTGACTGAGGGGCTTAACAGGTTTTATCTTCTATTTTCCTCTGTTCATTCCACAGCCCAGGGTGTCTGTGCGACTACTCTATTTCTGTAGTTCTTAGCATAACAAAACTGAAGTAGAATTTTATTGAGAGTGCACTCTGATGGCGAACGTACATTTATTTTTAATAAGAACGTATCGCTTAATTGTTTATATCTGCGTTTGGTGCAGCGATTGTTTAGCGTTCCAATTTACTGCAGTGTGAACATACATCTAATAAACCGTTGGCAAGCTTAAGATTATATAAACCTTAATATTTAACAGGTAAAACCGAAAAATAGCCAAAAAAGTTTTAACTTAACGGATGAGACGGCTGGAAAAAACCTATGAAATGTTCTACCATCTACATTTTTTTCTTCAAAATAATAATTAGCAATCTTTTTTATTAATACATCCTAGTAATCTTTCAGTGAATTTCAATTTTCAAACATATAAGGTTATTCCTGTTTTACTTTCTATCACTTTTGTTCAATTGTTTAAACCAAAATTCGTGAAATATAATAATTAAATGCAGATATTGTTTTATTTTTTTCAGTATCTCATTCCCTTCAGACCCAAAAAAACACCCAGCAAAGAACCAACAACAGGTCCGCCAGAATACTTTCCTGTTTCTAAAGAAAATATAATTCCAGAAACCGGTACAGTTAATGAAAATACCTCATCACTACCAGAACCTAACGCTGATAAATCAGTAACAGTCCTCGCAGGTAAAAATATAACAGAACCCGAGGCGCCAGAAAATTCAACTGTCACCAAAAATATAACAGCAAAGCTTGAAATATCCTCTGCTATTGAAAATACAACAGGTAAACATGAAATTACTAATGGTATTAAAAATATAGTTGCAGAAGCATTAGTCGCTCTCGCAAACCACAAACAACAAACCACTGCTACTACTGAAAATGTAGTAACTGATCAAGAAACAACTACTGCCACTGAGAATACAGCTGCAAAAATGGAAACCGTCCTTGCTGAAAATGGAGCTTCGGAACCAAAATCACCCACTATTATTGAAAATGTAGCAACTGGACAGAAATCTCCTGTAAATATTGAAAATACAACTGCAGGATCTAAAATGCCTGCTGCTATTGAAAACATTGCTGATAAACAAGAAACTTCTTTTACTATTGAAGATACTGCTAAAGAACAACAATCAGCTTCTGCTAATGGAAATAAAACCACAGATGAAGAGATTAATGCAACTACTGAAAGTATACCAGAAAATAAAGAAGCTACTTCTGTTCTGGAAAATATCCTTGCAAAACCTACAGACCAAGTTAGCATAATAACACTGGATGTGGAACCAGCAATTCCTGCTATTACAGAAAGTTCTACAACAGAACTAAAAAATCCGGTAGTAACAGAAAACTCAAATTATCAAACAGAAACCGTTATTTCAAATAAAAATACATCTAAAGTATACGAAGAAGGTGAAAAAACTAAACCAAATATGCCTACTACTGATAAAACTCCTACAGATTCAGAGATTAATGCAACTAATGAAAGTATAACTGAAAATAAACAAACCACTTCTGTTGTGGAAAATATCGTAGCAAAACCTGCAGACCAAGTTAGCATAATAACACTGGATGTGGAACCAGCAATTCCTGCTATTACAGAAAGTTCTACAACAGAAGGAGGAGAAAAAACTGCACCAAATATGCCTTCAACTCATACCACTCCCAAAGAAACAACTACTGACAGAAATATCGTCATTGTTGTCTCCATTAAGGACAAAAGTTCAACTCATGAAAACACATCGTCAGACCCAAAAGTAAATAGTAATAATACATCCACGAAGACAGAAATAAATATTGGTAAAGACACTACCACTAATGAGAAAGATTCCTCTATATCTAACGAGAATACAGTGACTGAATCCAATACCTCAGCCACAACGGAAACACCGGAAGAAGGATCACAATCACCTACAGGTAATGAAAATAC
>NW_027115673.1:716706-724383 GCF_000696795.3 Halyomorpha halys | reverse complement strand
TCCAAGGAGACAGAAATCAATATTGGCAAAGACACTACCACTAATGAGAAAGATTCCTCTACTACTTCTAACGAGAATACAGTGACCGAATCAGATACAACAATCTCTGACAAAATTCAGCAAGAGGTAGAAACTACAGAAATTATAAGTACTAATGAAAAAACAACACTAGAGAATAAAACTAATACAGAATTAATATCAGACGATAAAATATCAGTAGGTCCAACTGACAAAACAACGAAGGAAGATGTATTAGTGATCACTGATAAGCCCGCCTGTGAAGGGAAAACAGTTGTTTCTACTGAGAAATCACAGATCGACATCATAGAGGCTATAGCTGCACTAAAGCCAGGTGATCGTGAATCTATTATTACTCATAAGGAAACAATGGAAAGTTTGCTTCCCCTCCCACTGCTGTCAAAACAGGATTGGTCGATAGCATCTATTTTGAAGAAGACGTTACATAATCGGCGACCAATTCAATTTTTATTTTTTTATCCCTATATTAATGTTCCATTAAACCTGCATTAGAGTCTGTTTTTGTTTTTAAATAGAAAAGGAAACTCATGATTTCTATACCAATACTATTTCTGCTTCTTCTCCAGAAGTATAAAGGACTAAAACCCCTAGAGAAATGCTGAGATCCAATGGAAAAACTGAGCGCCACAGCAGAAAAAATCTTCTTCCACATAGCTAATATTTGGTAAAATTTTAATTTATAACAATAAATAGCTACTTAAGCAACAGAAAGTCTCTTTAATTGACGAACATTCTTTTTACAAACAGATATATAAAGGTGGTCCTCGGGGGTCAGTTTAAGGTCCACTTTTATGTAATACTCTAGTGTTACAAGTTATACTGGAAGAAGATTTGAAGTTGACCGTATGAAGTAGATTGCAGGAACACAGTCCGATCATAGGAAGATTTAATGTTAAATAGTATTTTCTACAATATTGACCGCCACCGGACTATCTTCCAACAAGTTACGAGTTATATTGTTGCAAAGTACAATATAGTATCATATACAGATGATGCAACCGTCAAAATATTATCCTGTATGATATAGCAGTATAGCTATAGTAGTATAGCAGACACCTAAACCAACCATTTAATCATTCCATTAATTTATATAGACAGATTTAGATACTTCAAAAGACAAAAAATAAAGCCGAATGAAAATAAACAATATAGTTATATATTATTATTACTGAAATAAGATCTGACTAGAACAATTAAGTTAAATTAAAAGGGCAGCCTATAGAATGGAAGTGTTGAATAACTTATTGAATATATCATTATTTAAAATTAAATTATTTATAATATCTATATTTATTTATAATATGTATAATCACATTATATATAATTACATTATTTACAGTTATGAATAGTAAGTCAAGCCTGGGTAATAAGGGGCTAATATTTTATTTATTCATAACACCTTTTCTATTTTAGACATGTCCAATATGAACCAATACTTTTGCCACCAGTTATTAATAAAATATAAATCGTACAAAATAAATACCTGAGATTTATTGAATTATACCCAAGAAGATCTCCAACAGCACGTATGCAAAGGTTTTAGATATGCCAAAAATTAAAGATTTTGATTTGAGAAGCTTGTAATAGATTTTTTCGATTCCTATGATAATATGGCTAATATAAATTTCAACACAATAGATAATTACTCAAACGTGAAACTAGTTAGTCAATAAGCAAGTGCTTGAATTACTTACGATTATTTTATATATCTTATTTATATTTGATTAAAAATTAAAAACCAAACGTTTTATAATAATTCCACGTTTAGAAAAGTTTTATTCCCCCACTCATTATTACATTTCACTTAAGCTTTATAAAACATTAGCAGTTATATTTTTTAAAACTAAAAATTAATTAATCAGAAAGTCATTTTAGCCTGTGAAGGTGTCTGTAGAATAATTGAGATATTAGTCTGACTGAACTGGCTAAGGAGTCTGGAAACCGAATTTTTAGGAGCTACTAAGTATCTAAGTTAAATACAAGTGATTTTAATCTTAAACTACCATTACTGTTAGTGTTCTACAACTGATTAAATAATTAATTACTAAAAAATCACCGTATCTACTTTAATCTGCTTTTCACAGTATCTACTTCAATTCAGTAATAGACGGATCTAATTCATGAATATTTAAGAAAATGTACATTTTTAAATATAAAACCATAATCATACATACTTACACACTAAGTTAAGAAAAAAAATAAACTTCCCAACCACCCAAACCAACTCGTTTCTAACCTGGCTTCACTACCTAATAATCCTCCTAGGCGTCTAAAAAAAAGATGGCCTCGAGATCTTCTCCTTTAGAAATGTTTTTGGAGTTCTATCAATAGTCAGATTCTCCACATGTTTGTATCATGTCATAATATCGCTTACAGCAAATTTACTTGATGTGCATATGTGTATACAGTTGTAAATAACAATAAATAAATTATTAAAAAAAGTTTAAAAAAAAAGTCTAAGTATTTAAATAGAAAAATGAATACACTTATATGTTTAACACTTCCTACGGAACGTCTAAGACTCCTGAAACGAAATCGAAAACAATGAGAAATAAATTCAGTATTATCAGGAGGCTCTCCATAACATCATATTTTCATTCAGCTGCTTGTTTCATTGAGAAGAAAGTGCAAAATTTCTGACAATAGGTCGATATGCGCCTTTTTCCATTATGAAAACTCAAGAGGCACTAAGATGTAACAGTAGAAAACCTTGTTGAGACCGGTTATTTGTTTTAATTTTGGTAATTTTTTTTTTTAAACGTGGTGCCTTACGTTTTATAACACAATGTGTGTGAGGCGAGATGTGAAACACCTAAATTTTTTTGAGAAAATAAATGTCAGATAAGAAGTATGCTGTGAACAATACCAAAGTGTTACCTTATATGTGTTACCTTCAGTTGTCTGTTACCGCCTTTCATTACTAAATACTATGAACTTGAATTTGTGACAATTATGTTCATTATTGAGTTCTATGTTGTACTATTGAGTTCTATAAAAAATTATTTAAACTGTGTGTCAAGCAATAAAATTGTTCATGTTAAGAGTTTGTTTCATAAGAGGAAAGCTCAAGATTCATGAAAACCTCATGAGAATACTTAGAACTAAGAATATTTCCAACTATATCAAAGCAGGAAGACTGAGACATGCGAGGCAGGTGATCTGTATAGAGAGTTAAGTGGATGGAAACATGGAAGGTACGAGAAGAGGAAGATCAAGGAATTATATTTAACTGATATATATTAAGATCCAAGAGCCACAAAGAGGAGTAAAGCCGTCGAAAATTAATTTAAAAACTCTATTGCTTTATAAAGTCTTTAACTAGAGCCTTAAAAATTGGCATACTTCCTTTTCATCCCAAGGAGTTCAATTGCTGAGACAAACACCCATAATCCCATCTTTCCTACCTTAAGTTAGACAAAATCCCATCAAATCACCTTTACCCTTCGTCGTAAACCTACTGACTGCCCTACAGTTTCATTTAATGATGTTACTCTTACCCCTGTCGAACAGATCCGCTACCTTGGACTACATTTGGACAAACGATTAACCTGGAATCCTCACACCAGACTGAAAAGACAGGTAACTGCACGTCGATTTTGACTATTACAGCACTTACTAGACAAACGGTCTAAACTTCCAACACATTACAAAAGACTAATCTACATGACTGTAATAAGGCCAATCTGGATATATGGAGTTGAACTTTGGGGCTCTAATAAACCTTCGAATTCAATCCTTACAATCCAAAATCCTTCATAAATCTTCATCCTCAATGCTCCTTACTTTGTCACAAATAAAATCATACATAAAAACCTTAATGTTCCCTATGTAACCGATCTAGCCCGAACCAGATATTACTCCTTCCATTATAAACTCTCAAACCCCCTAGTTTCTAATCTTGCATCCTCTTCCATTTCTCATAATCCTCCGAGGCGCCTGAAAAGAAGATGGCCACGAGACCAGCTAATGTAAAATGTCATTAGAGAGCTACCAATGGGTAGTTTCTCTACACGCCTGTAACACTCTAACGTAGATCAGATTTACTAAATGTATTATGTACAGTTGTAAATAGCAATAAATAAATATTAAAAAAAAAAAGTTAGACAACATAACATCATAGAACTCCCATAAGTTAAAACACCCATACATAAATATCGTACTCAATGAATAGGATCGAGAATATCTAACCAATTGGACCTAACAAGATTTCAGATAGACAATACCAAGATCCAAATTTGATACACCTAAAATCGTACACGGAAAAAAAAAATAGAATTAGACTATAACAAAAAATCAGATGTACAAAATTTAAATAAGTGTTAATCCAATGTCATTAACACATAAGATAAAATTAACTACTCTATAAAATAAATAGACTGGAAAACAGAAATAAACAGACTGATTACCTCCTAAAGAACAGTTAGAATTTGAAAAACACATTTATCTTCTCCCATTTCACTGTAGCCCTCTTCAACAACCAACCTTGTACGGGTTAATCCTATTGGTTATTACAGTTATGTAAGATACACAGTCACAAAATAATTTAAGTAATGTTTCTATTTATTAATCTTAATTCTGAACATTTTAGTGTTTAATAATTAGTTCCATTTACCCTTCGTCGTAAATCTATGACTTTCTTCCCCACAGTATAGTTTAATAATACCTCATTTATTCCTATCAGTTACCTATGACTGATATCTGGACAAACGACTGACTTCGAATACAAGATTGAAAAGACAGGAAACTGCTCTTCGATTCCGACTTTTACAACACTTGCCATACAAACTGTCTAAACTTCCAACTAATTTCAAAAGACTCATTTATATGACTATAAGAAGGACTATATGGACTTGAGGGTTCCACTAAACCACCGAATTCCTCTCGTATTCAATCCTTACTATCCAAAATCCTTAATTCTCCTTACTTTGCCATAAAGCGAGTCATCTATCAGGATCACAATGCTCCATATGTTGCGAATTTAGCAAGAACAAGATACCAATTGTCGAAGCAACATTAAATTAAAAATATTATAATTTTTATTAGTTTAGTCAATTTGTGAAATCGATTTATTTTGACTATAAGACATTTGGTTACTAAAAGAAAACATGTGATTGTAAACAAAAGCAGTGTGATCTTTATGACGGGAAAATGAGAGGCAGTCTACGATTGTTAGCTATGAAGGCATTGTTTTAGTTTTCCCCACAGCTTCGCAGAATCCATGGTAAGACCGTGGTAGACTTTTGACCAAGCCACTTCTCTCACACAGGGAACCCTATTTTGCGTGCTTCCAGAGCTATCAGCTGTCATCTGGTGATATTAGATATAAACATTTACAAACATTTCCTCAAGGCACATTCATCAACAGTTTTCTTTTGTTCTTTATTATAAAATTAGTTTAAGTGTTTGTAAAGTATTAAGTTATTTTTCCTTTTTTTTTTAATTAGTGCATAAAATTAATTTGTTTTACAATTCTTTCATTTTGTTCATATATATATTCATTATATTTTCGTTCTTTATAATGCATACAATTTATTTGTTAAATATATATTTCAAACATATTTCTGTAATTAATCTTTCCAACCCTAAAATAATTTTCCCAGCATATATTCGAGGAAAGTCTTTCACTGAGGCTCTCAGTTCAGGTAACACCAATTCTTCCATAATTAACGTCCTAATCACCCAAACCCACTTGTTTCTAGTCTAGCTTCTCCTTCATTACCTTATAATTTTCCTAGGCGTTTGAAAAGAAGATGGCCTCGTTATCTCCTCCTCTCGAAATATTATTAGAGTTCCATCAATGGGTAGATTCTCCACATGTCTGTATCATATCATTGTATAACTAACATCAACTTAACTTGAAGTATATGTTTTTAACGCAGTTGTAAATAAAATAAAACAAAAATAAAAAAGTAATCAATTAAGAGAATTCTTTATTCAAAAATACTATTTTTTTTTTCACTGTAGAGAACATAACTATACAAACAATAAAGTTGCGAAACAGCGCATAAATTATTTGTTTAATTATTAAATGATTCACAAAACCTCAAAATTAAAAATATGCATACCTATATATGTTGATATTATTTTAAAATATTTTGTACATATTTCATAATGCAACTACTTGCATAGATAAAAAACATGATATTTGATTCAAGGAGTAGCTCTAATTAACCTTGTTTGAATTATAATTTAATAGTCAGTTAATATTGGCTCCTTTGTGATGTCAAAATCAACATATAAATTGTTTTTGTTTACTTTCATTCCCTCGTAATTTAAGCAGAAATGTCGTTGGATAAAACCAATTAAAATAGCAAAACAATCGTACTGTTTTTATTGGCACGCTCTCTAGATCTTAGAACAGTCGTTTTTTTTTGTTTGGGATGACATTCAACAAAAAATCTATGCAAGCCTTGTCAATGGCCTTAATACTTTACTAAAAAGGATAACTGAACATATGTTATTTTATCGCAAGTTTAAATAATCTTTCTTAATAAAGAATTAAGACCAGTGACCGGGTGATGCATAGATTGTTTGTTGAATGTCACGATAAAAAGTCCTAGACGAAAAAAATCCAGTGGTGTAAGGAAATTCTGGATAACGTGACAATAACATATCAAAAGACGTCCTGACACTGCCACTATGATCACTTGGAACAACATTTAATATATGTTCATTTATATTCCATCACTTCATTAGTTGGAACACATATTAATTTATTTATTGAAACCTAAATAATACTAACAATGGAAATCTTTAGACGTGAATATCTCCTAAGCAAAAGAGTTTTAAATAAATTTATTTATTTATTCTTTTTCTTATGAAGAACCTAAAACATAAAAGGTAGTATTACATAGAAGTTAATGTTTTTCTTGTTTTTCGGTTGGATAGTAGATGTGCTTAGAACTTCGGGCTCCTTTGAAGTTTTTTTATAAACAGTTTTGAATACAGTACCTTCCTTAAACATTTTTAATGAGTGTAACTAAGTAAAAATGCGTCAAAAAAGTATGAGTCAATTAATCAATTGAAAGTTGTTTTTAATTTATAATGATGAGAGATAGTTGACCGTGGATAAATTATATGAGGAGAAGATGGTTGAGAGGGGGGAGGGATGCGGTCAAAATATAACATAAATTAGGTGAAATAACTTATTTAATAGTGCCAATGTTTCAGCCAGAATTTCTAGCCTTCACCAGGGCTAAAAACAAAGAACAAGATAACAACCACTGAATCCAAAAAATAAATAAAAAATGTGAAAAATAAAATATAACAAAACGTCATAAAGTAAATAATTGTACAGAATGAAATTAAGAAAATTAAAGTGATGTAAGAAATGGTAAAAAAAAATGTATACACAGGTAACTGAATAAGTAAGATAAAATAACATAATTAAGGAAATAAAATACAAATTTTAAGTTACATAATGCAAATATGAATATATTAGTTAGTTTGTTAATAATTTAAAAATTAAAATTAGAGAAAGAAAAAATAAAATTGAGAGAAAGACAATATATGTCACTAATGGAATATGTAACCATAATATTATAATAAAGAAACAAAATATGAAGTTAAGTTAGACAAAAGAAGTGAATAGAAAACATATCAATAATAATATATGGTGAACATAACTAATAACGTGGG
>NW_027115673.1:709284-716656 GCF_000696795.3 Halyomorpha halys | reverse complement strand
CTCCACTAAACCATCTAATTCCTCTCAAATCCAATCCTTATAGTCCAAAATCTTTCGTAAAATCATTAATGCTCCTTACTTTGTCACAAATCATCCATCAGGACCTCAATGTCCCCTATGTTGCCTATTTGGCCAGAACCAGATACCAATCCTTCCACAATAAACTTCCCAACCACCCAAACCAACTCGTTTCTAACCTAGCTTCTCCTTCACTACCTAATAATCCTCCTAGGCGTCTGAAAAGAAGATGGCCTCGAGATCTTCTCTTTTAGAAATGTTTTTCGAGTTCTATCAATGGGTAGATTCTCCAAATGTTTTTATCATGACATAATATCACTTACAGCAAATTTACTTGATGTGTATATATGTATACAGTTGTAAATATCAATAAATAAATTATTAAAAAAACATTTTTCTTAAATTAACTATTTTCGAATATGTTAAAGCAATGTTAATATTGTTAATTTAATTTTGACAAACGTGCAAATATCAATCTAATCGCTAATTGGCCAATATTTGCACGTTTGTTCACCATAATTTGAAAGAGTATAAATAATTCAATTTGCGCGTAGAAGGTACCAGTCGTTTAAGGTCATCATAACCATGAAGTCGACTGTCACAGCCATTGTGCTCTTGGGCTTGACCGCCTACAGCCAAGCTTTCTCAATCGGTGGTTTTATCAGCTCCGTAGCAAAGCACCAGAAAGAGAACGTTCAACTGATCCACGACCAGACTAAAAGTAACATCAACCAAGTGGCAAAGGACATTAAGGAAAATACAGATGCGATCCTAAGCGGCAACCTTCTCGATGCGGCACAGACGATCACCAAGAACTCTGTTAACATGGGTAAAACTGTAATAGACCAAAAATTACACAATGGTCAAAAAATAGCTGGTGATGCTATTGAAGATTTGCAGGTAATTAGGCATTATTTATTTATAAATACATTGCTAAACTGATTTTTTTTTTTTTGGCGGGAAAGCCACAGGTCCTCCCAAAATGATTTTTGGAAACCTTTACCATTGGTAATTTTGTTTTAATATATTGGTTTCAAAGATTCATATTCTGTCATTCACTAAAATAGATCAAAAATATAAAACAAAATCCAAATCACTATCACAAAGTATTAAAAACAAAAATATTTAAATTTTGTTTTACTTTTCTTAACAGGTAAGGAGAGTGTTGTATTCGGATCAAACTTTTGACGTACAATTTTGAAATATCAACTAAGTGTTTCATAATTTTTTAAATTCAAAAAAGTGCTTTTTTGACCATTGGTCTGTCTGATATCTTGAACTGAAGGACCGAATTCACTTCTTTTTTTTACCTAGTAAGGTGTCACACTCGATGCTCCTGTATCAAAATCAAGCAGTATATTCCGCACAATTACAGAAAACATGTTTTTTTATAGACTTAATGCCAAAATGGCTCAATGATTCGCGCCTAAAATATTCTATTTGAATCCATTTAACATTTCATACACAGTACCTCCAGCAAAGGTGACAGTAATGACGAAAAATTAAGTTTATCTAAGCATAATTTAAAATAAGATTTTATTGGAAATTCTAACTGAATTACTGGAAATTAAATTTCCTAAAGAACTTCTCTAAATCATACAGTAATAGCAAAGATATAGCACAAGAGCCCAAGAGGAGAAAACAGGAAGTTATCTCACCCAAATTTTTGATTGCTTCAATGAAACCTATGTATAATTACTAGGCAAAACTGATGAGTCTGCCTAGTATAGGTAGGGGGGATAAAAAATGGCGGCTGTTTCAAAGCTATAAAAAAAAACTAATTTTTCATTCGGAGCTCTATATCTTAAAAAGTAGGAACAACACAAGAAAACCTAAGAGAACGTCGTTTAAAGAAGAGTAAATTTGCTAAAATGTGAGCCCTAATAGAGTTATTTACGTTAAACAGTTTTCGAGATATAGCTTTTGAAAAAGGAACATTTCATAAAAATGTTGTATGGGATGTACTGAAAGATCAGTAGTTCGTGCATTTATTTTGCAAAATTTATACCTCAAAAATCATTTGACGTACAGATGTCTATTAGCACTCAAATTAAAGCTAGTTTAATGAGCTATAAAGTATTTTATGATGTTTATCTTCGTAGTAGTAACAGTTTACATGAAATTTGCTAAAATAAATTGATTTATAGTTGTTCGGACAGATTTATATTCAAATGTGAATATCATAAAAACTACTAAGTTTTCGAGTCTTCTTCAATCCTAGTAGTCCTCTCATTGTTTGTACATATAATTCCTTTTCTATTCTTCTTTCTTCGTTTTTCGGTGACGGGAACTTCTGATTGAGCTCCTACCTTCAAAGTGTCGTGATGGAACTCATTGATAGAAGAGAAAGCAATTAGTTTATTTTCGCTTCCATCCCTAGTGTCTTCTCCGGGAGGTCTTCAGGAGTGGTGAATTCAATTCTTCCTTCCAGAAGAACGAAATATGCTTCTTCACCTTCTATTACCACCTAACTATTCTATATACCACCTAACTTGAATTCAATTTCCACCGAGGGCTTTCTCTTTATTATCTTGGATATTTTTTTTTTACTACTTACTGATTCAAGATAGACCTTTTGTATTGATCTTAGTTACAAGAATCTAACTTTTCCAATATTCACAATCATCCATATCTATTAGCTAGGAACCTACTTATATTTAAAAATATCCAAGACATTCCCTACATTTTTTAAATGTTAGAAAGTTGTTGTCGGACTTACACGATATCACACCTATCAAAGTGACAATATACTACATAATTTACATGTAAGTTTTTCAAAATAAATAGAGTCCTGAAATATGGTCAATTGCAGGGTTGTGAGAAAATGTACAAAATTAGGATTCCAGTTTACTTGTACATTAACTCTTTCCCTTATATGTATATTATAATTATATAATATTCTATATTAAAATGCTATATAACAATTTGTAATTACACACATTTTCGCTTCTATTAAAATACGATATACTAATATATATTACAATATATACTAATACACAATCCATTGTAAGTCTCTATCTATTAATGTATATATGTTTTTATAGTATCTCAATCCATTCAGACCAAGACCAAGACCGACAACCCAAAAACCCGTCGAAGAAACAACTACAGCTGTTCCAGAAAAACCAACTACTGAAAAACAAACTCCGCCTCCAGTAGAACCAGAAACCTCCCCAACGCAAGAACAGGCAGCAGAACCGGAAACCCCTACGCTAGGCTCTGTACAAGAAGCTCCGGTGCCTGAAAAATCGACTGCAGAAACTGAAACACCAGTGCAAGAAGGATCACCTACACAATCTGAAATTCCAGCGCCTGAAGAACCGGCTCCAGAACCTGAAAAGCCGGCTCAAGTAGAACCGGCTGCAGCTCCAGCTCCTGAAGAACCAGCAGCAGAACCAGAAAAGCCTGTACCTGAAGAACCTGCCCCAGAACCTGAAGCACCTGCACAAGTAGAACCGGCTACAGCTCCAGGACCTCAAGAACCGGCAGCAGAACAAAAAGTTTCTGCTACTGACGAACAGATCGCAGAACAAGAAAATCCAGCTCCTGAAAAACCAGTAGCAGACCACGAAACTCAAGCTTCTGCAATACCAGCTGCAAAACCAGAAAACCCAGCTCCTGAAGTTACTGCAGCAGAACAAAAAGCCCCAACTCCTGAAGAACCAGCTGCAAAACCAGAAACGCCAGCTGCTGAAGTACCAGTTGCAGCACCAGAATCTCGAGGTTCTTTGGTAACTTTTCCAAAGCCAAACTACCAATTGAAACCAGTGCCGGTACAAAAACAGGGATGGAGTCTCTCTGGTTTCGCGAAAAAAACATTTGACTTAGTAGGTTAAATGGAAAACACCCAACTGCATTTTATTAAAATAGAAAATTTTTATTTATCTAATGGTCCTTATAGGAATAATAAGTCTGATGATTGACAATTTGAATAGAAAAATCTCATCTCATATATGTTATTATTTGTATTCACGTAATCTATTTAATAACATAAGAAATGGCAACAAACCAGCAGCCAATAAAAGTTCAGAAGCGACGTGCCAGGACACGTATTTAGGGATTAAGTTTTTAGGTTTAGTTTAAATACATTTCAAGAGTTATGTGTGCCCCAGCACATTATAAAATTCATAGGAATCAACAAACTAGCTTATTTTTGTTAATAATGGGGACAGAAAAATTGTATATACGATGCAGTGAACTAGAGTATTGTAAAATACCATCTCTCTATTCCACGTTACTGCCCTGAGGAAACACTAGCAGGTTTTATTTCGCAGAGGATGAAAATGTCACAACGTCTCGACAGGACCTTAACTAAGCCTTTGCCTGATTCTTCATTTTTTATTTCAATTTTTATGAGTTGTGCGTTAGAAACAAAATCAGCAACAACCCTCCAATTCTTTTTTTATAGCAACAGATTTACTAGAGTTTCCTGAGACTGACATTTGCCAAAGAATCCTATCTGGCTCACTCTTATCTTTGGCAACGAAAGTAGGCTGCGAAGGTTTTTTCGTCTTTGAGCAAATACAAGAAGTAAGCAGTCGTTTGAGGTAAAACCCAACCTTTCTAAGTTACAAAGACATCTATTTATATTGCTTAATCGGAAATCAGGCAGTAAGTCCAAATTCCAGAAATTTACCATGACAGGACCATCGTCATCTTTCAAATGCATATCCGTCATATGGCTACCGTCGAGCAATGAGTATCCTGCTCATATCGACTTTATTGGTATGGAGGCATACGATGATCCACACTGCACCATAGGTTACAGTGCATTACGTTCGACCGACACGCTGAGGACTGCCGGGTACAGGACTGCACTAGGAAGGAGTTCTCCCAGATCTGTGCTGTATACAGAAAAGGTCACATTAATGAGAAGCCTTCTCCAACTTTTTCCACTTTATTTGAAAACAATTATTACATTGTTTATAGTTTATCTTGGAGCAATAACGACCAATGCCCGAATCCCAGGTCCAACATTTGTTTGTTAGTTCGTTTTTTCAATAACTAGAATGACGAAGAGTAAATGGTGTGGAATAAAAAAAAAGATGCATACTTCTGAGATTTTTTTTTTACATATCTGGGTTGGGAGAAAAACTTCAAGCAACGATCAAATCAGTTTAATCCCAACGGTAGATAAACCAGGAAATATAACTCATTCAGAAGTCTTAGAATACCTATCCTTACAATCACTGACCCATATATGGAATACACAGTAAGGAAAAGTATTGTGATCGTACAAAAATCGATTTCAAGTTTTGGACAGCTTTACAAACTCCGTAAATTTCTACCTCCTACATACTTTCTCATCATTCGTTCCTTTCTCATTGACAGATTATTCCAAGTAAACCACAATGGTTCCAATTCATTCCAATATTCTCAGTCCGCTGGTGTTCCTCAAGGTAGTATCCTTGGTCCAAATCCTCTACACCGTCTATACAGCTGACATTCCAACCAATCCTACCACTATCCTCAACATGTATGCCGATGACACATGTGTGCTCGCAGTTAATAATAACCCATTAATTGTATCCCAAACTCTCCAATCCCGTATCACTGCCCTCGAAGAATGGTGTCGTAATTGGAGGATTAAGATAAATTCTAACAAATCCCATCAAATCACCCTTTACCCTTCGTCGTAAACCTACCGACTGCCCTACAGTTTCATTTAATAATGTTACTCTTACCCCTGTCGAAGAGATCCGCTACCTTGGACTACATTTAGACAAAGGATTAACCTGGAATCCTCACATAAGACAGTAAAGACAGGTAACTGCACGTCGATTTCGACTATTACAGCACTTACTAGACAAACGGTTTAAACTTCCAACACATTACAAAAGACTGATATACATGACTGTAATAAGGCCAATCTGGACATATGGAGTTGAGCTTTGGGGCTCCACTAAACCTTCGAATTCCTCTCGTATTCAATTCTTACAATCCAAAATCCTTCGTAAAATCTACATTGCTCCTTACTTTGTCACAAATAATATCATAAATAATGACCTTAATGTTCCCTATGTAACCGATCTAGCCCGAACCAGATATCACTCCTTCCATTATAAACTCTCCAACAACTCAAACCCCCTAGTTTCTAATCTTGCATCCTCTTCCTTTCTGACAATCCTCCGAGGCGCCTGAAAAGAAGATGGCCACGAGACCAGCTAATGTAAAATGTCATTGCTAGCAATGGGTAGTTGCTCTACACGCCTGTATCACTCCATCATAAACTTACATCAGATTTACTGGATAAATTATTATGCACAGTTGTAAATTTCAATAAACATATTTAAAAAACAAAATTGCCAGGATGGCTAACTCCATTGAATTATTCTTCGTATTTTCAATAATAATTCTACATTGAATTATTTAAGAACATAATGTAAATTTTAGTTAACTGTTATATTTTTATATTACTATTATAATTTTTCGAAACAAAAATGTTGGAACAAGAAATATTATTTCTGTTAAAACTGGAGTTTGTCAATATGTCAACTGATAGGCTCATTTGGAAAATTATTACGGAAAAATATTGTTACAGTGGATAAAAAGGGTGAGCCCGCAGATAACAATTAGAGCCAATGTAATATTAACTGACGTTGTAGGAACTAAAATATAAATTCAAATAAATATTTATCAATTTGAATACGTCAAAACAACCGTTTGCACATATTTTTATTTACATTATGCTAATTATACCGAAATTTAAACACAAATATGCTCTTCGTTAGGCATACTTTAAAATCGATACATATCCTTCCGTTATGAACTCCACAACCAAACAAACTGTCTAATCTCACAGCTTACTTTCCAATAGATTTCAGAAAAATCTAGAGCGCCACCTATCGGTACTTTTTCTTTATTTTATTAATGCCTATCTCAATTTATTACTACTATTTAATTTATTAATAACTTTGCTTTTCTTTTCCTTTTTTTATGCGGGCTTACGAAAAATAATTACTTCTTATTCATAATGTTTAAATTTAAATGAAACCTTTTATGACAAGACAGTATTTGTGATGGACTGTGTAAAAGCCCAAAAGTTTATATTATTTTATTTTTTTATTTAACTCAATTTACTTTCCAAGTGGTTTTTGAATTTTATTGATTATAAGTTTATTTTTTATAACTATAAGCTATTTTGTATTTTGAATTTGTGCCATAAAAATAAGGAATATAAGAAGGTTTATTGGTGCGAGTGTATAAATACATTGCTGAGGTGTAGCATGTTCACAACAAAGGCGTTTATCTTTTTTTTGGCAACAATATATTTATATGAAAACGATATTGTTTGCCAGAAAAAAGGATACACGGTAGGATATTTGCAGTTTTTTCGGACTTGAAAAATATTTTT
>NW_027115673.1:705933-706201 GCF_000696795.3 Halyomorpha halys | reverse complement strand
TAGTGGCCTAAAAAGGACGACCCCAGATAGTGGCCTAAATAAGGACGATCCCAGATAGTGGCCTAAATAAGGAAGATTCCAGATCGTGGCCTAAATAAGGATTATTCCAGATCGTGGCCTAAATAAGGATTATTCCAGATAGTGGCCCAAATAAGGACAATCCAGATAGTGGCCTAAAAAAGGACGATACCAGATAGTGGCCTGAATAAGGACGACACTAGATAGTGGCCTAAATAAGGACGATCCCAGATAGTGGCCTAAATAAGGA
>NW_027115673.1:698754-705883 GCF_000696795.3 Halyomorpha halys | reverse complement strand
ATGCCAGATAGCGGCCTAAATAAGGAAGATTCCAGACCATGGCCTAAATAAGGATTATTCCAGATAGTGGCCTAAAAAGGACAACCCCAGATAGTGGCCTAAATAAGGATTATTCCAGATAGTGGCCTAAATAAGGACGATACCAGATAGTGGCCTAAATAAGGACGACACTAGATAGTGGCCTAAATAAGGACGATTCCAGATAGTGGCCTAAATAAGGACGATCCCAGATAGTGGCCTAAATAAGGAAGATCCCAGATAGTGGCCTAAATAAGGACGATCCCAGATAGCGGCCTAAATAAGGACGATCCCAGATAGTGGCCTAAATAAGGACGATCCCAGATAGTGCCCTAAATAAGGACGATCCTAGAAAGTGGCCAGAATAAGAAAGGCTGAACCAACATTACTAAACAGTAAATAAATATTTAAAATAAAATAAGTAATTTAAACTAGTTCATGTGACACTAAATACTATAATATGTGGTACTAAATACTGTAAATTAGTTTATGTGTAAATGACTAATGATAAATAATTTGAGAAAGGTAATATGGCCTATAATGATGTCGATAACCAATGGTTTCGGCTGTGGTAGTGTAATAAGATCCTTGAAAATGGCCGAAACGTTGGAGTGTTAAAATAATTAAAAAATCATACTTCACATACATTAATCATTCGTGAGATTAAGGTATTTTGGGTCCTTTCTAAACCAAATTAAGTTTTAATTGTACAAATTGAACGTAGAGACAACCTTGTATTATTATATTACCATCAGACGTTCATAGATGATTGTCCATTGTCTTCGATTTAGTAAACACACATGCAAATATTGACTGATGAGCTTGCTTTTTTTTGAACTAGTATAAATAAGAATAGAAGTGTTGGGACGGTATCAAACGCAGTGGTTCAACAACGCCATGAAGACGTCCTTCGCTGTAATTTTCCTGCTCGGCATAGCCGCCTGTAGCCAAGCTTTCTCGATCGGTGGCTTTCTTAGTTCTTTTTCGAAACATCAGAGGGAGAACATTCAACAGATCCGCGATCAAACTAAAAGCAACATCAACCAATTGGCAGAAGACGTAAAGGAGAATACGAATGCTATCCTAAGTGGAAACATATTCGGTGCAGCAAAGACGATCACCAAGAACTCCGTTAATATGGGAAAAACTGTAATCGGCCAAGGGTTGCAAAATGGTGGAAAGTTCGCTGCTAATGCTGTTGAGGATTTAAAGGTAACTTACATTATTTTAAATATAATTTTTTAAACTATTTTAACTACTCCCATTTACGGAAATATGTTATCAAGCTGGAAAAAATATTTGTTAGCTCCTTTATTTAGTTATCAAATGCTTTCATAGTTTATCTTTATCAATTTTTTATTTCTAGTAAAAATATGGGATGGTTAATTATTTGAAACAAACAAAATAAACATACTTAAGTGGAAACAATTTCGAAAATTCGACATGCTGATATTAAAAAAACATTTAATTGTACATTGTAATACCAAGTTTCCGAAAAAAAAAAAAACAGAAAAATAAGTAAAATCGATTATATAAAGCACTAGTGGCGGTGGGTTGATTTTAACTAAAAATAATTGCTGTAACATACACTGCGCACTGCTGACATAAATATGTAGTGGTTTCAGTTTTGTACTTTTCGTTATTGATGTAGGTTGTTTATGCAAACGCAATATAATATTTATGTATTGTTGAGTACAAAAATATATGGAATAGATTATGGTTTAAGTGAATACCGATTGATGATTTTAAAAATATGCCTGGTTATGTTAGTGAAGAAAAACTAATAAAAAACAAAAAAAAGGTACAAACCGAAAACATCGAAACTCCTTCAAAATGATTCGGATTTGTAATTTTTTTTTTTGAGTCCCAATGTATGGACTTTTAGACATTTTACTAAAATTGATTCTAAACCTGTGAAAAATAAAAAATATAAGTGAAAAATATGTGAATTTCAATGTATTTGAGTTTTTATACATAATAAAATATTATATGATATATAAATAGAAATGAACATTGTAATCTTAATTTGTTTGAATTATTTATAATTACTAAATAATATGAAATAGATAAGCAGATGTAATGGATTAAGAATTAATTTAGTTATTAACCAAAATTATGTGAAATCAGTCAGTAAAAGTTAATTTAAAACTGTAATCTCAGCTTGAAATAATATCCAAATAAGTATATTTATAAATTAAACTAGGAGAAAATTCCTGAAGCAGAATGATAAAAAAAGTTAGGCGTTTTGAAAAATTAGATCTGTTTTCATTCAAAAACAAACCTAAGTTTTAAGTAAGATAGGTCTCTAGGCCAAGTTTGAACAAGGTTCAGTAGAATAATTTTATTTTATGTCAGAACCATGGAGGAGGAGGAGAGGGAGCTCAATGAATAAGGCACTATGCACATACAACCACCTGGGTTCGAACCCTTCTTTTGACTACAATTATTTATTCTGACGGGGATCAGTACTTGTCAGGAAACCCCCTTGGAGCACACCCAACTCCTAAAAAGTGGGTATAATATGTCTAAAATGAGTTTGCCTGTAGAGGCACCCCCCTTTCAACTCCCGTCCACACCATAAAAAACTCCTATCTGGAACAAAATTGCTAAAAAGCGTTTTAATAACAAACGTTGTTCTGGTTTGTTTTTATTATTAAAACATTCCTTCACTTTTTTTTTTTAATTTTCATTTTACAATGGCCAGGAAAGGATGTCCAGTAGACTAGTGGGAGGATGTTTGTCCTTCCCCCTCCTTTACCAACAGGCCAACTCAGATGTACTATACCGTTAATTGAGGTAAGACTTGGCAGTTGATTGTGATCCTAACCAAATCAGTTTGTTGCACAACCGTTGGTCAAGAAACAGTACTTCTTTATCAAGCACTGAGTCAGAAGACCCTTTGATAATTTTAGTGGTTCAGGTTTCAAAACCATGGGTTTTATGTAAATATCAAAATCCTTCTTAATTTTTACTTGTATAGCATATGGCTCATGACTGAATTACAACATTGTGTTAATGATTTAAACTTGGGTTCCTTATAATTACAGTTTATTTGGACTGGTTTCTTATTATCATTAAATAAGGCATCTGACTTTTTTTTTTACAGCACCTTAACCCATTCCGTCCAAAAACAACTACTGCTGCCCCCGCACCGTCGACCACCATACAAACCACTGCAGCACCAGCGCCATCAACAACCATACAAACCACTGCTGCACCAGCACCATCAACCACTGTACAAACCACTGCTGCACCAGAACCGGTAACCATTGGACAAACCACTGCTGCCCCAGAAGCAACAACTACTGTACAAACCACAGCTGCCCCTGAAGTAACAACTACCCTACAAACCACAGCTGCCCCAGAAGTAACAACCACCCTACAAACCACAGCTGCTCCAGAAGCAACAACCACCCAACAAACCACTGCTGCCCCAGAAGTATCAACCACACAAGCCACTGCTGCTCCTGAACAAGAAACCACAGCTGTTCCAGAAGCAACAACCACCCTACAAACCACTGCTGCCCCAGAAGTATCAACCACACAAGCCACTGCTGCTCCTGAACCAGAAGCAACAACCACTGAAGAAATCACATCTGCTCCTGTTGTCAAAGAAACCTCTGCTCCAGTTGTACAGGAAACTACTGTTGCAGCTGAAGGAACTACTGTAGGTTCAGTACCAACAGTAAAAAAAAATGGATGGAATTTAATTAACCTTGTGTCAAAAGCGATCCAATACTTGAAGAAAAATTCAGAAAACATTCAGAGTAACTAAGAACTTCAACTTATGAAAAAACTAATCAACCAAACCAATAATCTTCAAATAGTTAAATAAATCATCAATCAGATAGTTTGTATTTACATAAATATTTATTTCCTTAAAATTTTATTTTAAAATAATATTTCTTGGTAACTTTTTACTTAATTTAAATATAATCTTTTCAATTTATTGAGACTGGTATTTATTTTTTAAATAAATCAAATGGTACCCATAAAGTCTCAACACTCTTTATTATAGTCCAACGTTTCGGCCATCCTGAAGAACAATCTTAAGTATAAATTTACACCTCACAACCAACCATCTAAAAACATTTTGCAAGCTATTCTGCCCAGGTCATAATTACAAGTCAAATTACCTGATTTTGTCACAATTTCATTAATTTTATAAAAAATTTAATTTTAGATCAGCATACACTAGCAACCATCATATAAACAAAATGATAAACAATCCATGACTTAACATGGATACCATTAGATTTATTTTAAAAAATTGTACTTAATTTCATAATAATCAATGTATGATTTATAAAGTTAGTTAAAAATATAAGGAAACAATAAGATTAGGGAAATCCTCCAGGTCAAATATAAGTGGGGGTGCCTAGTAGTTGCACTATTAATATTTGTTTCGGTAGGGGAGCAAATTTTTAAGATATATGAATTTTAGGATGAAATCATATTTTAAAGGATTTTAAATTTGCCTGAAGTTTCAAACTAGGGAAAAATAAAAAATATTAGTACACAAAAATAATAAGATAAAAAATATTTATCCTAAATAAATACCAGTGCATCTATATCTATCCTACATAAATAAATAACTTAATTTCACTAAATAAATAATTTTGCAATTGCTTAAAATAATTTAGGCACCAGAATTATCTGTTAAAATAAACACAACATTCAATACATATGATCACCATAATATTAAATTAGGGATGTAAATATTAACAAACTTAATTCATGTATATCCAAGCTATTTATATAATAAAATATATCAAAAATACAATTAATTACAAAACTGACACAAAACAACATGAACATAAATTATGCATACATAATGACTATATTGCAATTATACAAGACTCTAATTCAAAATAATCTTAAAAATTATAGAAATAAATTAATAATAATGTATAAAAAATAAGGAAAGATCTATAGGGACGCAATACGCAAACAGCAGTAGCAGAGAGGATAAATTGAAGAAGTAAGAGACATTTGTCCAGTTTGATAGTGGAAATGAAATATAAAAAAATAGTATACATTACAAATTAACTGAATTATGATAAAGTATTTAATATGGATATATGATTATGTATCTAATATTAAGGTGGAAATTAAAATAGCAATAGCAAATAGGAATTCTTTTATAAAAAAAAAATATGCAATGTATATTCTGTTATAATGGTGGAATTTCAGATGGAACGTTCTGAGGATGGAGGAAGAACACTGTAACATCGATGAAGGAAAAATATGTGGGACCATGCAGGAAAGATTTTTCACAACATTCAAATAAAAACTAAAAATAAACACTAATATGGATCCATTTTTATTATAAAAGTGACAAGAGCAATCAAATTTTTAGGGGATGAGGTATGCACCATTAAATTTGTGGGAGGGGATGAATACGACTATATATAAAGGCAAATGAAAAGATAAATTATTAATTTTGAGAAAAGTTCTCAACAATTTTAAATTATTTTGAAAAAAAAAAGTGTATAAATTTTTGAATTTGGTATTAGCATGATTTATTACATTAGTATGATCTGAAAATTTATTATCATAATATAATTTAATTATTTATTTTGTAAATAATATAATCTAATATATATAAATGAATTTTTGTTTGTTCGTACTTTATGCACTGCACTGTCCATCTGACTGATGGAGCTTTTTGCTAAATGTTCAGGAATTTCCTATGAAGAATATAGAGGCTGGTCCGATTTTTTTAGTTAACAAAAAAATATATTAGCAAAATTAAAAATGTTTGGCGCATAGTTCAAGAAGTATATGAAACATTTTTTTCATGGTTATTATATGCCAATCGATATAACTCTTTCTGAAGAATAATAAAAAAATATTACCGATTCTATTGAATGATTTTTTATTCCCTAAAAATTAAAAAAACATAATGAGGATTTCAGTAAAGCAGGTCAACAAATATTTTTAGGCTGCTTGCCTCGGAAATTTGTAGTTGAACAACAGGAGATTGGTGTGACTCTAGACTGCCACCTTATTTTCTCCAATCATGCCAAGGAGACTCAAGCTAGCCTGCCTCAAATTTTACAGACTACACCACTTGCTCACATCACCGCAACTCTCACTGCGTCTGAAGCTTAAAATCTATAAATCCATAATCCAACCAACTTTGCTTCATGGTGCCCCTCTTATGAGACACCTCTACAAAATCAGACTGAACAGACTTCAGAGCTTCCAGGGATCTGTCCTCCAAAAGATTGTCCGAGAAACATAGATCCAGAGGGCCAAGAACAGTGTCATCCGAGAAGAGCTTCAATTCCCCATTGTGCCAGAGTATATACCCCGACGACACATTAAATTCTTTGATGGGTTGAAGGCCTGCTGCAACCCTCTGTTCCGAGAGATCGCCCCTCCGCCAAGAACTGGGAGGTGGCAGATCACGGTTCCCTTGGTCAATGTCCTCAATGAAGGAAGGGCTTTGGAAAAGGAGTTTTGGAAGGGCAGTCTAATGTCTAAATTTGATTTATTCACAATCTAACCAGCGGAACGGCCCCTCCCCATTCCAATAATTCAACTGGCATAAGCCACTACAACACCACCTGGACCCTGCACATCATCTTAAAATGCCACAAGTCAATCAAAGGAATTGCAAACTACCAGATATACATATACCTACCTATATGTATGCATTCAATTACTTATTATTACATTATAATTACAGGAGGTTACGAAAAAAAAAATTTTATTCTGGTGACCATTGTTCATATAATCGTTTATAAACTTCTCTGCATCTTTTCCAATTCCTATTTATACAAAAGCTGGGAAGCAAAAAAGGCAGTTATCTCACCCCAATTTTTGATTACTTTAATGAAAACTAAGTATGATTACTAGTCAAAACTGATGAGTCTACCAAGTATAGGTAGGGAGAATAATAAATGGCAGCTGTTTCAAAACCTTAAAAAAACATTAATTCTTCATTAGCTCTATATCTTAAAAACTACCAACAACACTAGAAAATATGAAAAAATATTATTTCAAGAAGGGTAAATTTCTTGAAATATGAACCATAATTGAGCTATTTATGTCCAATAGTTCTCGAGATATAGCCTTTTAAAAAGCAACATTTCATAAAAATGTA
>NW_027115673.1:692281-698334 GCF_000696795.3 Halyomorpha halys | reverse complement strand
TAACTTACTACAAAGTAGTTTATGACACTTATCTTCGTAGGGGTAGTAGTTTTTATGATATTCACATATGAATATAAATTTGGCAAATGAAAATTAGTCCGAACAACTATAAATCAATTTATTTTAGCAAATTTCATGAAAACTACTACTACTATTAAGATAAACGTTAAGGAACTACTTAATAGTACATTAAACTAGCTTTAATTTGAGTGCTAATAGACATCTGTACGTCAAATAGTTTTTGAGATATAGATTTTTCAAAATAAATTCACTCTCTAAGTGCATTCCATACAACATTTTTACGAAATGTTGCTTTTTAAACTGTTATATCTCGAAAACTGTTGAACATAAATAGCTATATTAGGGCTTATATTTTAGCAAACTTGCTCTACTTTAAATGATGTTCTCTTAGATTTTCTATTTTTGTTGATAGTTGTAAAGATATAGAGCTCCGAATAAAAAATTGATTATTTTTAACGTTTTGAAACAGCCCCCCTTTATCCCCCCTACCTATGCTTGGCAGACTCATCAATTTTGACTAGTAATTATACATAGTTTTCAATTAAGTAATCAAAAATTGAGGTGAAATAAATTACTTTTTTTTCCTCTTGGGCTCTTGTACTATATGTTAAGACAACCGTTGGAAAGCTAAATGTCACCTCTTTTAACCTATGATAACAATTAATTTAGATATAATGTGAATTTAATAGATTTAATAAGGGAGAAATATTAGTTTCAAATAAAGAAAAACTTTTCAAACGTTTTATTTTTATATCTTTGGTTCTAATTTGTTTAATTAGGAACGGTTTGTACTTTTTGGTGCACTTTAAAGAGCCTTAGACCACTGCCAAGTTTGGTGCAGATTGGTTGAGATGAGTTAATTATATTTTTATGATTATTCAAAAGAAATTAAAGGCTGATTAAGGTGAAAATTTTGGGCCACATAATGTTATTTTCCAATTTTTTTTTTTTAATATTCATATTTAAGGGTTTCTTGAGGTGAAATGAATATCAACTTTGTTTCACTCCTAAACAATCTTTAACCACACTTTGATAGGTCAATCATTCTGAATCATTTAAAAATATTACTAATATAATGTTTCTGTATAGTACTGATACTGGGGCACAATGAGGATTATTATATAAAAACTATTTATGCAGTATATATGACAATATAATAAACAATCAAACTGTCTCAAAGAAGAAGAAAAAATTCACCTAAATTGGACCAGTATTAACGGTTAAACAGCGAAGTTAGCTGTTATCATTTATGTTATTACAGTTGCCGCCTTATCACTTCATCTATACATTAATTGATATCAAAGTTTCAATAGTGTTCAATTAATGTATATGCATCCTCAAATATAGCAATAGCAAAGTATTACCGGGTTTGCGAGTATAATATATAATATAATATAATGTGCACCGCTACAAACAATGAAAGGTAGGTTCAGTACTTTATAAGGAAGCACTGTTTTTGGAAACACTGCTTATACAAGATGATTTTTTCAAGATCACACCCAACCACCAGATTTTTCCCAGTTAAGGGTATCCACTTAATGAGGTTGGATGAACCCGAGGAGTGCTCTAGAACCTAAAAGGTTGACTTAGGAATATAGTATTACAGAAAATAATTATCTCAACTGACAGTTGTCCTTTATACTACCACCAGACAGACATGATGAAGCCTTGCAAAGTGGGGCGAAATGTTGGTTAACAATAAACAAACTATTACTATTTTGATATCTTTATTGACCGCCACCCGAACTATCTTCCTCCAATAAAATTTATTTAATTATGCCAACTTTTCAACCTGAACTCAAGCATTCATTAGGGCTACAAAACAAAACGAGATAACAACCTTAATTAAGATAAAAATAAAAATAAAATGATAACAAAGTAATACAGATAAGTAATGAATGTGCACCTTTTATTCATTGTAACATATATTATACATATATCCATTTTCTTTCTTGCCCATTGTATCATATACATCCTTTTTATTCACACATTATATTATGTTAATTTTAATTACTCATCATTTAAATATGCTTCCCCATCTTACATTATGTTTATTTCTTTATTTACATGATCACTGTCTGATTTATTTTTATGTTTCTCTGAATTAAGGTTGTTACCTCAATACTGTATTCTATAATAGAAGGAGGCTTCTATCCCCTCTTGCTTCATATAATTGTATTTTTATAAAAGCTATGAACATCAATTTATAAATTTGAATTTATATACATTTAAAACTAAACTATTCTATTTATTTTTTTGTTTCTTCATAAATTCCGATCTTTTAGGGGGAGAAAATGAAAAGAATTCAACATAATAGTTCAGCATTTATATGTAAATGATAATGTAAAACAAAATTATGAACCATACAAAACTGAAAAATATCATTTTTAAAAATAACAGATACAACTGTATCAAAAGAATATCAAAACTAAACACCAATTTGTTAAAATAAATAGTTTAAATACCTGTTATTAATCCACAGCAACCATCTGAAAACAAAATCAATAACTTATTACTCAAAAATTTATAAAATATATTTTTCCCAACCATTCAATAATTCTTCATTGTTAAAATAAATTGGTATATTTTCAATATACAATGTAACTTAGTTAAGTGAGCTCTGGATATTTGAGAAACCTCTACAATAAAGCCCCGACACTTTTGCCTTGTAATATCTCTGTTACTGAGAATTTTTAATCCTTTTTAATTGAAATTTGATTTTTTTTTCTATATTTACCTCTATAATTGTGACCAACGCATTCTCATACACAAGTAATTTTTAAATTAAATTATAATTTTGTTGACAGGTGATGAAAGTCATTGATTGAGAGGGCCAGATAGCTGAGCAGGCTGGGGTGAGGGTCCCAGACCGCATAGATTTGAAGGTTGTGGGTTCAAATCCCACCTGGGGGGGAGGGGTCAAAATTTAATTCACAGCGGTTTCAATAAAAGAATCTTGACATTCCCACTTGGGGGCTATATAGGTCCTCAGTGGAGGACTTGAGCCATAAAAATAAAAGATCATTGAGTCCGGGATAATTCAAGAGACTATTTGAGGTTTTTTGGTATCTATCTGTGCCTAAACCAAATTTACGTTTTGGTATTGGCCAATCATAATTGATTACTAGTTATCCAATGACAATTTCAAAATTTTGTCAATACTAAAGCAAAAATGTCCACAAAAATTTTATTCTCAAAATAATCACATTATAAAATAGTTACACAACCCTTTGTCTTATTATCCACTCCATTGTAAAGTGCAAAAATCCTCAATAATTATACTGAAGATCTATTATAGTACAGGCTGATTTTTAATTCATAAGTTATCAATTAACTATTTTAATGTTTTAAAGCTCAATTACGTTAATTAATGGTTTATTTATTTACTTTTTAATATTTCTATATATATTTTTTTATTATGTATTCCCTTTTAACTTTAATACTATCACTGGATTAAATAAACAACCAAAACCAAAGAGATATTTATTTATCCTATATTTAGGTTTTCTGAACTAATTTATTTTGTTTACTTTCGATTTTTTATTGGTTGTATAATTAATTTCTATACAAGTAAATAAAGAAGTACAGTAATAAACGCATTAATTTTAATGTATAACTCAATATAAAAAGTAGTAAAACAATTTAACTGTATCTGTGGTTGACTGCATTACTGCATTGTGGGTTAAAATAAGAAAATAGGAGTTAGAAAAAATATATCTAACAACAAATTCATAAAATCAATTTAATTTTCAGAAAAAAAACTATTATTCTGTTATTTAATGGATATAAGATTAGAGAGCTTACATAAACTGCGAATATAAGTAATATATTTATGAAATGATGTTTGTTAGAAAATTTTCAGAATGAGCTTTGATAAGACTAAAAATAAAACAATAAAAAAGAAATAATGTGACAAAAAACTTACTCATGATTTCTCAGAGATGTCTGTTCCTTCTTTCTTGAAGTTCACTGTCTGCCTAGGTTTTCAAACCCAGCAGATTTTGAAACGAAATAAACCGGATATTCGCGGCGGTAACTAAGAAAATTCACTTGAACATAAACTACACTTCTAAATATCACAAATAAATACACTGAGCGACACACCCGAACGATACCAGACAAGTTAATAGAAACTAAGATAACAAAATTTATATATACGAAATAAATAAAAACAAAATTAAGACCACTGCACTGCATAATAAAGAAGTAAAAATTATAATATTGTGTTAACATAAATTGTAAAAATGGCATCGAGCAATATTTTTAATAAGTTGATTTATATAAGGAGTCATGATATTCAATTTTTTCAAGTTTCCTTCATTGGATAAGATTCCACTTCCATATTTGAACCATTGCATTAATTTTTATTATAATTATCCTCTAGAAATATGATACATGTCTAATTGTAGATATAATGGACAACAGATATCACATCCATATTATAGGGTGATACGTTGCCAAGGCATTCATTCTCTAAAGCAATTATTAAAATACCATGTGCTGACAAATTAAAAAAGGGAACGTACAATATGGATGGTAATTGCGTGTATTGTGCTTAATACAGAATAGTATATGACTGTCATAATGGTTATTGTTACTACAACCTGTAGGGCCAACAAATGACTATTGCCTGGTAGCTTCTCTAAGCCAGAATGAAATTACGTAACCAACAGAATCATAGCCAATCCAAAATATAACTGTATATATATTTTTTCAGCACAGAACTTATTTTAAATTTACATTAATTTATAGTTTAATAATATTATTATTTTATTAGGATTTCCACTCTTATCAGTGGATTTCCTTAACAAAGGTTTTTTATGGACCTCCTTCCAGATTATTCTGCCTGAGATCCATTCCTCTCTTAGACTACAATCCATTAAGGATTCTTCAATTTCATGACCACAGGTTATTCATGGCTCACCTCATCTTCATTTATCATCTATTTTCTACAAGTACACTTCCTTTGGTAATCTTTCTGCAGGCATTCTTTTTAAATGCTCATACCATTTCAAGTGTTTTTCCTCAATCTCTTCTAGAATGTTATTTTTTAACTTCCTTATTTTCTCTTATTGTTATATTTCTTACTTTATCCATTCTAGTTGTTCCTGCTGGTCATTTTCAGCAGTCCATTACTGAAGAAATAAGTTTCTTCCTTCAATCATAATATTGATCAATGTTTTACATTAATAAATATTTTGTTTGGTTTTAGCATTAATATTTCTAATCCGTAATATTTAATTGAGCATTGATACTATTTTTTTTACTATCTATAATCTTTTAATGCCTTGTCATAGAGAACATTTAATTGAATTATGGAGCCACTGACTTTGACTATGAGGGCTTTGTGAAATCACTAATAAGTATGATTTTTTTTTCTTTTCTTTTCTTTTAATTCAATTAAGTATTATACAATGTATCAAATGTAATATTTAGCCAAACAAAGTTTAAATACCTGTTTTTTAATGACGACATATTGTCATCACCGGCATATTCCACTGAATCTATGAATGCTATCAGCTAATACATAAATGTTTTGTATATATTTTATCTTATTATTTTTCATTTTTCGTCACATCTTTATGACTACTTCCTGTATACGTGACATATTTGAAATAGAAATATAGCCGTTAAATGGCTGGCCACCTCCTCCACGCTTTCGCTTCATTGTTGCCTTCTGTTCAACCGTTTGCTTTGAACAGGTAGGTGGTCTTGATTTGTTCTTTGTTCATTTATTATCATATAATATCATTATTATTATTTTTATTTTTATTTATTCTTTCAAGACGTTTATTTAATCTCTACTTTCTTCTTCTTTTTTTCCCCTGTATTGTTTTTGTTTTATGTACATCTCCTGTACTTTTTTAACTGTATATTTTACGTTTTTTTAAAAATTTGTACTCTTGCAATTGTTACTTATTTTTTATTCATATTGTTTATTCAAGTTTATTTTATACTGATACTATTATATGTCTTCCTTCCTTTTATTTATATGTAATTTCTTATCACTTTATTTTTACATAATATTTATC
>NW_027115673.1:680182-691856 GCF_000696795.3 Halyomorpha halys | reverse complement strand
AAAAAAAAGAAAAAAGTAAAATTTATATACATAAATAAAAAAATTTGAATGAACTCGATAATAAAAAAATTTGAAGGAGTAAAAAAAATCCTTTAAGGCAGCAGAACCCAGAACGATCGTAGCTGGTGGAAGCTAGGACAGTACTAAACATGGTTCAGCACAATACAAGGTGAAAGGGAGGTACTAGTGCTCTTCCCACCACTCTCAAGGCAAGCTTTAAAAGTGATCTCTCTTGACGATATATTATCGTCATACCAGAGACAAAGTGTTAAAACGTCAAAAATTACTATTTTCAGTACTTTTACTTTTTTTACTTGAACTTGTACTTTTTTTTTGTACTCTCTGCAAAATGGCACTGATACATCACTGAACACAGAACTAAAGCCAAGCCAAATGAAATCAGTGTTCCAAGATAGAGGCTCCTTCCCTAGATGCTAGTAGCTCTTCATATTTTAAAATAATTAAAATTATAGTTTGTCAACCAAAAGCCTCATTGAATAATACAGGAAAATATTGCCACAGTGAATAATATAAATTATCCGTTCTTACACGAGGTATGATTAATTTCAACTCAAAGGGTAATAAGTGAAAGTTGTGTGGTGCAGGCACGCACCGGATTTTTCCATTCAGCAGAAATTAAAAGCTTATTTTTCAAAAGATACAACTATATTTTGTAAAATTCTACCATTTTCATTCCACAATAACTAATTATAAACAGATTTTACGAATAACTGATAAAACTTGAATATATCAGAAGATAAATGAAGAAAACTAAAATATTAAGTCAAGCACTGGATCTGGCGGGTGTAAGTAGTTCATTGATGAGGTACTATGATAACTTCAAGGAACCAGGTTCGAATCCAGCTTTGGCAGATAATTATTTTCTGTTTCACTGAAGGTATGAGTCAGCCCTGTAGGTTCGAGAGCTCTCTAGGGTCCACCCAGCTTCATAAAGTGGGTACCCTTAAGTGGGTAAAAATCTATTAGTCGAGCATGATTCTGACCAAATCATCTACTTCCACAACCCTGGGTCTAGAAACAGTACTTCTTTACTAAGTACTGCACCCTTAACCCTTCATAGGTTGTACAGGCACCGATTCAACTTTTTTTTTTAATTGATTAATTGATAAGTAGCAAAAAAGGGTCAGAATTGTGAATTCTAAAACTGTAACGCTTCTTTACTATCATGATTATAACCTTATGTAATATTTACTAAATATAAAACAACTAAGATCATTAACATTCAATCTAAAACTGTAACTATGGTAAGTGCACCTATTTACCAGTTATTGACATTTACCAGTGACTTGTCAGTAGAAAAACCGTTACACTTACCTAAGGGTGCAGTACAGTGGGCTAAAAGAAGTTAACAGAATAAGTTATCAGTTATGAATAAGTCACATTTTAAATTTTCATCTATTTAAGACTATATTTCTGATTGATGTTAAGAATTATTAAATACCATCATACTAAGTATTCAAATCTTGAAATTAATTTTTCAACGTGCTTATCTGAAAAAAAAAAAAGATTTACACTAATGAATTGTGGAAAAATGGATAAATATTTATTTTCAGTTTTCATTATATACTATTATATTTCATAATCATACACTTTTCTATAGGTTTTCATTTAAAATAAAATAGTGTTGAATAAAAAATCGTTATTGAATCATATAATAACTAAATATGAAACCCATTTAATTAATAACTTAGTTCATTTACAACAGTATTTGAAAACGATATGAAAAGAAATAGCTTGAAAGGTTATAGAAGCTATTGTAAGAAAATATAAGTCATAACAGTTATGTACTTATACAAAATACTTATAAAAAATTTAATTACCTCAGGTACTTGCCACATACCTTTTTTAGACTTAAAATTTCAAAGTTATTCAGTTGTTTGCTTTTTTGCATGAAATGATTTAAATGTTTCAGTTTAAAATTTCCTAATGAAATAAAGGGGAAGAGAATGATAGTTCTAGAACATTCTTTTCAATGTTACCAACAGTAAAAAAAAGAAAAAATGAAGTTGTAATTAAAAAAAAAAATTTTATTGGACGAAATCTAATCATTATTTTATTAAAACGCATTCCTACCTGTTTAATAATGTTGCTAATTTAATAAGTTAGATTTTGTTGCTATTAAATATTTAATACCAATTAAAATGTCCAAAATAACAGAAATGCCTTTAAGACCTCTCTAGTCATATAAAGTTTGAGTTATAACTTATAATAATCAGTAGATGATTTTTAAGAAAAAATCGTATTTCGGGAATTATTTTCGAATGAAATTCAACTGTGAAATTCACCATCCATGTTTTTTATCAGTACGTCTTCGTAGAATGGAGTCTAATGCTTTGATCATCAAAGGTGTAGCCTTGAGCATTATGCTCATGTTGGGAAATAAACATCCATATTTTCTTTGTATTTCATCTGTTTTATTTATTCTTCAATCAACCTTCCATTAACTCTTTGATGTTGTTATTGCCGCTTGCTTATGTTACTCAGTACTGCTTATGTTAGTTATTTCACCCCAATTTTTTATTACTTTAATGAAAACTATATATAATTACTAGTCAAAACTGATGGGTCTGCCAAGTATAGGTAGGACGAATAAAAAATGGCGACTGTTTCAAAACCTTAAAAAACATTAATTTTTTATTCAGAGCTCTATATCTTTAAAACTACCAACAACGCTAGAAAATCTAAAAAAACATTATTTAGAGAAGAGTAAATTTGCTGAAATATTAGCCCTAATAGAGCTATTTACGTCCAATAGTTATCGAGATATAGCTTTTTAAAAAGCAACATTCCATAAAAATGTTGTATGGGACGTACAGAAAGATCAGTAGTTCGAGAATTTATTTATATCTCAGGAACTATGTGACGTACAGATGTCTATTAGCACTCAAATTAAAGCTAGTTTAATGTACAATGAAGTAGTTTGTTACCTTTACATTCGTAGGAATAGTAGTTTTCATTATATATGCTAAAATAAATTGATTTATAGTTGTTCGGATAATAAGTTTGATTTATGAAAAACTTCATTTCAGAAACCATTAGAAGTACAGATGTCTGCCAGCGCTCAAATTAAAGCTAGTTAAATTTACTACAAAATAGTTAATTGCAAAATGTTTATCTATGTAGCAGTAGTAGTTTTTATGATATTTGACTAAATAAACTCACAAAATGTTAACTTCTAGTTGTTCGTATAAAATGTTGGATTTCTGAAAAAATATATCTCTAGATCCATAAGACGTACATATGTCTGCCAACACTCAAAATAAAGGAAATTTAGCTTTCTATAAAGTAGTTTATGACACTTATCTTCGTAGGGGTAGTAGTTTTTATGATATTCACATATGAATATAAATTTGGCAAATGAAAATTTGTCCGAACAATTATAAATCAATTTATTTTAGCAAATATCATATAGATTTTTCAAAATAAATTCACTAACTACAGTTCTTTCAGTACGTCCCATACAACATTTTTATGAAATGTTGCTTTTTAAAAAGCTATATCTCGAAAACTATTTAACGTAAATAACTCTATTAGGGCTCATATTTTAGCAAATTTACTTTTCTTTAAATGACGTTCTTTTAGGTTTTCTTGTGTTGTTCCTTCTTTTTAAGATATAGAGCTCCGAATGAAAATTTTTTTTTTTATCGTTTTGAAACAGCCGCCATTTTTTGTTTCCCCTGCCAATACTTGGCAGACTCATCAGTTTTGACTATTAATTATACATAGTTTTCATTAACGTAATCAAAAATTGGGGTGAGATAACTGCCTTTTTTGTCCTCTTGGACTCTTGTACTATGACGTTAATATGGAAGTACCAAAAAAAATTAAAAAAAAAAAAAAAAAAAGTGATCTAATGAAGTTATAACTTCTTTAATATTTTGTTTTAATTAGCTAAGCTTTTCCAAATTGTATTTCTTGACTTAGAATTGTTGAAACCACATTCAACATTTTATCTCCTAAGATCTAAATTCGTTATAAAATATAGAATTTAAAAAAGTAGAACAAAAGGAGTATTAACAACACAAAGAATAATTTTATTGAAAAACATTGCCATATCATTTCCAGGTATTTTTTACAAAAACGTTGACTTATAAACGTTTAATTTGACAATAAAAAATGTGTTGTTTTTACACATTTTGGTAAATTCAATATTGTAAATTTACAGTTCATTTTCCGAAATTATGTCCTTTTTTGAAAGATACTTCCATGTTTGATCCGAATATACGTTTAGATTGAACACCATGCTGTTCTTGATCTGAATCATGTTCATCTGAATCCACAGTTTCTGGTTTATCTGGGGTCTCAGTTTTCCCTTCATCTGAATCCTCAGTTTCTGGTTTATCTGGGGTCTCAGTTTTCCCTTCATCTGAATCCTCAGTTTCTGGTTTATCTGGGGTCTCAGCTTTCCCTTCAACTGAATCCTCAGTTTCTGGTTTATCTGAAGTTTCAGTTTCCGGTTTCTCTGCAATTTCAGTTCTTGTTTCATCTGAGGTCTCAGTTTCTGGTTTACCTGAATCCTCTAGTTTATCTGAAGTCAGTTCTTGTTTCATCTGAGGTCTCAGTTTCTGGTTTACCTGAATCCTCTAGTTTATCTGAAGTTTCAGTTTTCGGTTCATCTGAGGTCTCAGTTTTCAATTCACCTGAATCCTCAGTTTCTGCTTTATTTGGGATATTTGTCTCCGCCTCATTTAACATCTTTATTTCCGATTCATCTAAGGCCTCAGTCTTTGGTTCATCTAAACTCTCAGCTTTCGGCTCATCTGAAGCCTCCGATTTTAACTCATCTGAGGCCTCAATTTTTGATCCATCTGAATTCTCTAATTTGAACTCATCTGAAGCCTCACTTTCCCATTCAATTGAATCCTCATTTTCCAGTGTACCTGTATCCTCGGCTTCTTGTTCGGCTGGACTATGATAAGCATTATATTCTTCGATAATTTTCTGTGAAAACAAATAAAATTTTACAATCAAGATACTAAATTTATCTAAAAAGATCTATTACTAACTTCAACGAAAAAAAAAATGCACATCAATAAAATTTAATTAAGAATCTTAATAGACTATTTTTATTTATTATCATAACATTACTAATCTAGATAAATAAAAAAATAATAATAAAGTAAGATATACCTCTACACGTTATAACTTTTTTTTTTTACATATTTATTATACAGATGGTAAACAATATATTTAACTGTTAAAGATTTATTAGTCCACAAATTTTATCGTACGATTTTGGCATTTTTTATTTCCTGGACCTAAGATATTACTATTAAAATAATCAGTCTGTGACTAATTCTATGAATACGTTTAGCGGCATTGCATGAACTATTTCTTAGTAGAGGAGTGTGATCTTGAATTTCTCAACAATAATTATATATTTAAATTTTCCTAGAGAAGAAGATTAACTCTAAAATCACCCATGGAAAGAGGTATTTTCAAGATTCTCATAAAAAAATCGCTATGAATTTTCTAAATTCTTAAAACGATTAAAAAAAGAAAAGGGAATATAAATTCAGTCTTAAACACCCCGTTTATACAGGGGATCATATATGCTTGTACACCTGTCCATTTCGTTTATTAAAAAAATTTAAATTATAAAACTGTGTAAAAATTTTAATCTCTTAAAATTTGTCAGAAAGGTTTGTTATCGTGGTTTAGAATTTAGTTTGTCTCTACTTGACATAATTTGTTAAAAAGTAAGTCGAAAAAAAACGTTTTTATTTAAATCCCCAAAGCAGGGCTTTTTAGCCTTCAATAACGAAATTGTTCTTAAACAGTTGTGGTTTTTGAGCTTATAAGCTTATCTTACGCAATATTTGTAATGTAAATGTTGACTTTGTCTGTGTAAAGCCAATTTTATTACGGCTTGACCATTTTTTTTCATTTAATTTACTATGACATTTGAAAAAATACTTTCCCAGTAACATCTCACGGACTTCTTAAGAAGTATCCTTATTAGATAAGGATAGCGCAAAAGTCGCTTAGTCTGACTAAGAAAAAAACCAATCTATATAATAAATCTATATATGTATATATTTATTCTTATTGAGGAATAATTTCCAAAAAAAAGAAACTTAAAAAAATCTAGGGAATAAAAAATAGCTAGAAATATTGAAGGACTCATGTACTTGGCAGATGTTTTTAAAAAGTAATTCGTTAATGTTTAATTAATTTATGTTAATAACATGAGCTAAAGCGATATTTCAGAACTTTTGCCTTATAAATAATTTTAAAACACCCTTATATAGCCACATAATTTACAAATTTGAATTCCGCTTAGCAACAGGCTAGAAAAAAATATTTATCAAAAATATTATAAAAGTATAACAAATATTACATGATTTTTACCTGAACATCTTCTTTGAGGTCATGTGCTATCTTATAGGAATTTTTGAGGGCGTGACCTGCGATAATCTTGGCCAATTCGATATAGTTCATCGTAAGGGTCTTGACGGCTTTGTAAGGATCACCGGTCATAATTGCCTCTACATTGTCCTTCATGTGGTTGTGGATCAGATGGGCATCTTCCATTACTTGGTCCTTCCACAGAAAGATGTCCTCCGTCAAATGCTTCTTTATACTGGAGAGAACCCCGTTGTAAGGAAAACATTGGGTTGTAGTGGCTAAACCAAGAAGAATGACAGCGAAGCTAGGATTCATTGTTATTTTCATACGAATCTGACACAATTAAGAACTTTCGAATCCTTATATATGAGAGAAAAATGTAAATTTTACAGCAAATATTCCCTCATTACCTCATAGGCCTTATTTGGAGCACACAATGTAGTTCCAAAGACAAACACAAGTGTGTAGAAAGGTCCTAATGTTTGAGATTGCATGGGAAATAAGGTATTAAAGGGTTTTTAGAACTCATCAATTTTCATTTAATTTAATGGAACATATCTTTAAATACCAATCTGGAGTTAAAATACTAGATCAGAATACCATTTACTTTTACATACTGTAAAAGTTTAATTTTACATAGATTTCGAAATTATTCGTCAATTTTTGAGCAATCACTCATCAAATCAATACTATCTTTGATTTTGATTATTACTTTCACTTAATCTTACTGTATAATAAATATGTATGTATATGTATATATGTGTATGTTTAATCACATACAATATAAAAATATATATATGGATCTTGAGGACCAGTTAATAATGACATGGCAACGTTTCGCAACTTTATTATTTGCATTGAAATGCCTTACGATAAAAAACAAAACAAAAGAGTTTTTTAGAATAAATAATTTCTTCAACTAATTATTAAAAGTATAATTTAATTAATAACTATTACAATTAAAACATTATTTACCATTGTCAATTACTATGATTAAACTTACTCAATTTGCGCCAGAACTGAACAGGGTTGAAATTGAGGTAGAGGTTAGCTTTGGTTTTTCCAACACGTAACCGTTCTTTCTAGCAGGTAGTCCGTTTGTTATTTTGTCTGTTTTGTATTTTGTCTGTTTGCATTTAGTGTTGTTAATTATGTCTTATGTATTTATTAGGGTAGAATAACATGAAATTAAATTGGAACAAACAAAATCTTTTTTACTAAAATCGACTAAACAGAAGAAGCCACTTTATACCATTGAATTTACACGGGTTGTATCAATATAAACTTCAATGGATTATAATAATAGCTAGCTCTTATCATAATTTAAATAGTCTTGAAAGGGCTTTAATAATGCCCAATTTTCAAAACAGCTTTCGTTAAATAAACTTTAATTTTGATTATTCTTGAGAAACTCATCTTGAAACGCCTGTTTCCTATCCTAGATTCCAATCAAATAATCCCAGATCACCAGTTTGGATTCCGAACATCCCACTCCACTATCCAGCAGTAGCCATCGTCTTCATTGAGCCGCGGAATGTACTACTCGAGAGTCTTTCTTGAAGATGAACAGGCTTTTGACCCAGGACTACTATACAAGATCCGTAAATTCCTAACCCCCACATATTTCCTCATTATCCGTTCTTATCTCTCCGACAGATTATTTAAAGTAATTCACAACAGCGCTTATTCATCCCTCTTTTTTCAGTCTGCTGGTGTACCTCAGGGAAGTATCCTTGGTCCTACCCTTTATTCAGTTTTTACTGCTGGTATCCCAACCTATCCAAACACTATCCTCACTAAGTACGCTGATGTCTGATGTCTATTGTCAGAGAATAATGATTCCTCCATTGTATCCCAATCCCTCCAATCCCACATCACCAGCCTTGAAGAATGGTGCCAAAACTGGAGGATTAAAATAAATTCCAATGAATCACATTCACCCTTCGTCGTAAGTACATGACCTCCTGTCCCAGAATAAACCTTAATAGTACTCCACTTATCCCTGTCGAACATTTCCGTTACTTAGGACTATGTCTGGACAAACAGCTGACATGGAATCCTCATAAGTGATTGGAAACTACTCGTCGATTCCGACTATTACAGCTCTTACTTGACAAACAGTCTGAACTTCCAACTCATTACAAAAGACTGGCCTACATGTCTATAATAAAGACAATCTGGAGCTTTGGGGCTCCACTAAACCTTCGAATTCCTCTCGTATTCAATCCTTACAATCCGAAATCCTTCGTAAAATCCTCAATGCTCCTTACTTTGTCACTAATAAAATCATACATAAAGACCTTAATGTGCCCTATGTAACCGATCTAGACAGAACCAGATATCATTCCTTCCATTATAAACTCCCTAAACACCCGAATACACTAGTTTCACCACCAGAGGTATACCAGCAAACTGAGAAAAGAGGGATAAACAAACGCTGTTGTGAATTACTTTCAATAATCTGTCACAGAGATAAGAACGGATAATAAGGACATATGTAAGGGATAGGAATTTACGGATCTTCTATAGCAGTCCTGGGCGCCAGACTTGCTTCTGTTCTTCAAGAAAGACTCCCGAACAGTACATTCAGCGCTCCAATGAAAACGAAACAACATCAACCAATGTCATTGTTGGATAGTGGGCTGGTATGTTCAGAATCCAAAAAGGTGATCTGGAATTATGTGGTTGGAATCTAAGATAGAGTACAGTGGATTATGCGGGTAAAAATATTGCTGTAATAAGAAAGATTAGGGTAGTTTTGATTGATATTGATGACCTGGGCAGAATAACCTGCAAAATGATTTTAAATTATTGATGTTAATGTAAATTTTTAATTATGATTGTCCTTGAGGGCGGCCGAAACGTTGGGTTTTCAGAGAAATAAAGAATGTTTTGAGATTTAAATTGGGTACAGTATAATTTATTTAAACAATAATAACCAGATTCAAGAAAATGAAAAAAATATTTATATATCTAAGATAAGATTACTTATGGGCCACCCATAGCTCATGGGTTAAGAAATAGTCTTACCAATTTGATGTCTATTGGCGGTGCCGGTTCGACTCCGGCCTGGGATGTTGACTTTTTTCATTGAGTGGCGGTCCCACAAAATGAAGAACTTTGACCCCCAACCATGGTTAGGCAGTATAGGACTCCAATGGGAGTCTTGGCCGAAAAAGAGAAAAAAAAAATAAAAATGATTTATATATCTAAGATAAGATTACTTATATACAGAAATATTTTTTTAACAAGCATTAATTTTAACTCAAAGTAGGAGGGTAAGTAAAAATTATGTAATGCGCACACTGCACCAGATTTTTTAGGGTGCCTTCCCCAGCAGTGTGCTAATGTGTTCAATCGTAAACCTTTAGCTTCATCTCAAACTTTGCGAAATTTATTCAGGATTTTAGATAATATTATTTATACAGAATGATTACATTTTAAATAATTTTGGAGCTAAAACAATTAAATCGATAAAATGGGGTACGTTATTGTGTCCTCTTATTTCAATCCTTGTTTACATGCCCCATTTCAACTGAAATTTTTTTAAGGACATCGGTTAGAACATTAGTAATGATCAGACAAATGTTGTCCTAATTATAATGCATGCGTTAATTAAACTAATTGTCCTTTGCTCAAAAAGGGAGGTGAATAATTCATGATGAGCTGATTAATTGTAGTTTTAAACTAGCCCAATCCTACAACTCATTACATTGCGTCAGCACAGCGAGATCTTATGTTAGTAATCTTATGGAAATTACTATTTGAATACTGTTTGAACTGGAAGCTGACGACAGTGGTTTTTAAACTGTGTGCCGCACAGGAGTGGGAATCCATTTTTGTACAAAAACCTCTAAATTGTTTAAATCTTCTATAATTCTGATGAATTTCTGTTATTCAGGGTGGTGAATTAAATAGAATGTTTGTTTTTTTTTTTACAGTTTTATTTATTTTTTCATAATATTTTTTGAGGTAAAGGTATAAATCTTGTTTTAAATATCTTTATTGAAATTTACAACTGTATATTATATAATACATTCAGTAAATTTGATGTTAGTTAAAATGGAGTGTTACAGGCGTGTAGAGCAACTACCCATTAGTAGCACACTAATGACATTTTACATTAGCAGGTCTCGTGGCCATCTTCTTTTCAGGCTCCTCGGAGGATTATCAGGAATGGAAGAGGATACAAGGTTAGAAACTAGGGGGTTGAGTGGTTAGGGAGTTTATAATGGAAGGAGTGATATCTGGTTCGGGCTAGATCGGGAACATTAAGGTCTTTATATATGATTTTAATTGTGACAAAGTAAAGAGCATTGAAGATTTTGGATTGTAAGGATTGGATACGAGAAAAATTCGAAGGTTTAGTGGAGCCCCGAAGCTCAACTCCATATATCCAGATTGGCCTTGTTACAGTCATGTAGATCAGTATTTTGTAATTTGTTAGAAGTTTAGACCATTTGTCTAGTAAGTGCTGTAATAGTCGAAATCGACGTGCAGTTTCCTGTTTTTTCAGTCTTGTTTGAGGATTCCAGGATAATTTTTTGTCCAAATGTAGTCCGAGGTAGTGGATCTGCTCGACAGGGGTAATTTTCCATAATTAAAGTCATTTTTCTTATAAATAAAATGTTATTCTGAATCATAGTGATTATATTTCTCACCTTATTTTTGTTAAAGCGAGATGTAAAAATTCATTTTTTATTGTATAAATGTTGCTCTGTGACAAACTGTGAAAATATCGAACCGTTTGCAACGGTTTGGTAACAGTCGAGGAGGTTATCAGCCATTGATTTGGTTATATGTTGTGTGTTGATTATTGTCACTACAGTAAGAACGTTTTATGTTATCTAACCGTAACTAATAAAACAGTAAAAACATTTTATTTGTGTCCACCACCCTCGCATTCAACAATTTTGGTTACACTTTTCATCAAAGCCTTGACTTCATACGCTTCAATACGTCAATAAAATTGAATCAAAAGTTGCTCCTATATCTAAAATTATATGGGAATATAGTCTTATTAAAAATCTCAATAAAGCTCATTTTTTCTGATCTATCAAAAAAGTGCAAAAACAGTTTTTTCTGGTATTAAATTAGAAGTGTGCTTAGAAATTAAGGAAATATATTTCAAGAAACAAACCTTCTTTTTAAAAAATACAATATGTACACTAATTTTTGTTGGTATTGTCTTGGCCGAAATATTTTTTGTTGATAGTTTAAAAAAAAATTATAACATCGACTAGTAAATACTCACTTTTTCCCATTTAGTCAGTTAGATTTGGTCTAAGCCTCGTAAATATTGTTT
>NW_027115673.1:679133-679692 GCF_000696795.3 Halyomorpha halys | reverse complement strand
GATAGTTTAAAAAAAAATTATAACATCGACTAGTAAATACTCACTTTTTCCCATTTAGTCAGTTAGATTTGGTCTAAGCCTCGTAAATATTGTTTTATGGGAGAACCAATTACGGTGAATTCCTATGTAGGTATTTGAGTGTAAGAAGCCACAATCATCAACATGAAAAGACACATTTGATTTTGGAGTGTTTTTTCTCCAAACATACTTCTAAAAAAGTGCAATATGTGCACTACCTTATTTTGGTATTGGCTTATCCGAAATAATTTTTGTTGATAATTTAAAAAAAAAATACTATTGACTATTAAATACTCACTTTTTTCCCATTGCCAAAATAATGTTTGTTAGATTAGGTCTACTGTTTGATGGAAGAACCAATTACGGTGAATTCCTATGTAGGTATTTGAGTGTAAGAAGCCACAATCATCAACATGAAAAGACACATTTGATTTTGGATAGTTTTTTCTCCAAACATACTTTTAAAAAAGTGCAATATGTACACTACCTTATTTTGGTATTGGCTTATCCGAAATAATTTTTGTTGATAATTTAAAAAAAA
>NW_027115673.1:670616-675773 GCF_000696795.3 Halyomorpha halys | reverse complement strand
TATGTACGCTACCTTTTTTTGGTATTGGCTTATCCAAATTTTTTTGTTGAAAATTTAAAAAAAAAATAATACTATTGACTATGAAATACTCACTTCTTTCCCATTGCCAAAATAATGTTTGTTAGATTAGGTCTACGGCCTGTTAATATTGTTTGATGGAAGAACCAATTACGGTAAATTGTATATAACCAAAATGTTAGTAAAATGTAGGTATTTGAGTGTAAGAAACGACAATCATGAACATGATGAGACCCGTTTCTTTTTGGAGGTTTTTTCACACTTTCTACCGCAAGCGAGTGCCTCTCGCTCAAAATATTACAAAAAACATTGAAATTAAAATAGCAAATTTACAATGCATTCTTCCATTTATTTTGTGCAATTTTTTCTTCTTTTTTCCTACATATTCAACCACTCTAAGGACAATTGCGCCTTAATGTTTTTTTATTATTAAAAGGATGCTGGAGAATTTTGTTAGCTTACTATGGGTGCCAAAATTTTGTACAGAAGTACAGAACGTACTAAAAGATCATTAGTTAGTGAATTTATATTGAAAAATCTATATCTCAAAAACCATTTGACATACAGATGTCTGTTAGCACTCAAATTAAAGCTATGAAGTAGTTTAATACGTTTATCGTCGTAAGAGTAGTAGTTTTCATGATATTTGCTAAAATAAATTGATTTATAGTTGTTGGAACAAATTTACATTTGCCAAATTTATATTCATATGCGAACATCATAAAAACTACTACCCCTACGAAGATAAGTGTCATAAACTACTTTGTAGTAAGTTAAATATCCTATATTTTGAGTGATACCAGACATATCTATAAATCTAGAGATATATTTTTTCAAAAATTCAACATTTTATACGAACAACTAGAAATTAAAAACCACAAAGATAAAAATTATAAACGATTTTATAGTGAATTTAACTAGGCTGGCAGACATATGTACGTCCTACGGTCTCTGAGATAAAGTTTTTCAAAACTCAAACTTATTGTCCGAACAACTATAAATCAATTTATTTTAGCGAATATCATGAAAAATACTATTCCTACGAAGGTAAAGGTCATAAACTACTTTATAGTACATTAAACTAGCTTTAATTTGAGTTCTAATAGACATCTGGACGTCACATAGTTCCTGAGATATAGATTTCTCAAAATAAATGAACTACTGATATTTCAGTATATTTTTATGAAATGTTGCTTTTTAAAAAGCTATATCTCGAGAACTATTGGACGTAAATATCTCTATTAGGGTTCATATATCAGAAAACGTACTCTCCTTTAAATAATGTTCTTTTAGATTTCGAGTGTTCTTGGTAGTTTTTATGATATAGAGCTCCGAATGGAAAATAATTATTTTTAACGTTTTTAAAAAGCCGCCATTTTTTATTCCCTCTACCTATACTTGGCAGTCTAACTAGTTTTTAAAACTCCGTCAGTTTTAACTAGTAATTATACACAGTTTTCATTGAAATAAATAAAAATTGGGCTTAAATAACTGCCTTTTTTCTTCTCGGCTCTTGTACTACATAGTTTGAAGTGCGTTTGCCATATATAGATATTGCTATAGGGAGGTTTGATAAATTAAATGTTTTTTTTAATGGAAATACAAATTTTAGGGTCCATGACTCCAAACGACTAGTCATTACAGCAGTCAAAAAAGGAAAGTTTGATGGAATTGAAATTAAGTATTTAGAAAAAACGTAGGTAGAAACGTTTTCGCTAAAATCGATGACGTCGAGTGGCTAAGGACGATTCGACTGATTCCCCATTCAATCTAGGGCAAAATTTAAGTGCATGAGATATAGGAAAAAATGCCAGGAGAATGAACAAGGGCGTACCCATGATCAAAACTAGGGGGGGGGGAGCAAGCCATACTTAATCAGGTACATTTCAGCACGGAAAAGGGGAATGAAACCAAAATTGTATATAATTTCGCAGTACTTAATTAGTTACTACATTTAGTATTTGCTTTAAAAAAAAAATTAATAATTTTGTTCACTTTTGGGAGGGGGGCAGCTGAACCCCTCCTGCTCTCCGCTGGGTACGCCCATAAAAATATAGTACAAGAAAATGATTCACTATTAGGAAGAATCCTAACTGGATAATGTTAGCACGATCAGTCGAGGATTAGGTGATTCTAAACGACCATCGCTATCGACTACGCTTAAGAGCATTAAGTGCTGAAGTCTAAAATGCGGATCGTGTATTAATTTCGACTGAGGATAATATAATACGGATAAATGAAAAAATAAAAAGAATTCCTATCGTTTTAGCTTAAATTTCTTTTAGGCTTTAAACTTTTTAATTATGCCTAGAAAAAATCGTAAGCTGGGTGCGTTATTTGCCCACAAAATATAAATAGATGTATATAAATGTAGATAGCTGTGACTGGCAATAGCATCGTAGATTTTGCAATACTGGTCTCTCATTTAGGGGAAGCAAGATTCTTTCAATAATACATATATTTCGGAAACGGCACGTCCAATTTGGCCCTAATTCGTCGGAGGTTAGTATAAAATGGATCAAGTATCAATTTAATTCGATACTTTCGCTTACGATGTGAAAAAAAAAATTCCGAGACGTACCTATGCTTAAACAACTCCATGTCTCTTAGATTTTATTAACGACAAATCACTAATCAGTAAATGTAAGTGATTACGTGCTGAATAGGTACAAAAAAAGACAATTTCCAAAAAATAAGGAGATAACAAAAATTTAAAATATTGAGAAAGCTAGACCGACCTAACCGATTGAGAAAATTTACCTGTATCTACGCCTACAGGAATGAAGTTATCATATTAACACATACCAACAATAATCTTTCTTAATGTATATGGTTACTACTCCGTTCCTATTGGTTGGAGCGTGATATTCAAAATCAAAAATTTTCCTCAATAAATGGTCTGTCTATGGTATAAAGAACTTTTCGAATTCAACTGATAATTCCTGAAATCAGTTGCCGTCTGATAAACAAACTCCTTAGCTTTATATAACGCCATAAATTAAAAAAATATTAATTAATAAACAAAAATCTTACTGACGGTAATGATAAGGGTTTATTTAAAAGGAAACAACATATCGTAACCATAGACAATGTTTATTTAGAGATAACATTAAATTTTATTATTTGTGTTTTTATTATCAAATCGCGATTTATGAAAGGAAATAAATGGTTCACTGGTAATTAAAAAATGTACGTAAAAAATCTGAAAGAGACGGGCATAGCTGCGGTCAAGAACATCTTGACTGACTTACTGACTATCTTCAAATTAACATACGGTCAATCATATATGTATTTAACCACATTCCTTCTGTAGCCTAAAAGATAATAACCTAAATCAAATATCTCGGTATTATGAGAATATAATAGGTGACCACTAAGTAGATTTCAAGAGAAGACCATGTCCTAAAACAGATACTCGTAAAACGATGGAAAGTAGATTATATATCTGCGGATTATTTGTCTATTTCAAAGCTGCCTATGATACAGATTTTTCGGGCCGTGTTGTAGCCAAGCGAGTTAAAGCGCCAACTTTAACTGGCTCGTGACTGCAGCGGCGCATCCGGCCTTGGTGGGTCGACTTTAATTTTTTGGCGGTCCCACGAAATGAATACTTGACTCCTCACCATGGTTAGAATAGGCTGGTAACCTGTAGATAAACCCCGCCCCCTCCCAGTAGGGTTAGAATTGGTTGGGAAGTCAGCTGTATTGACAGTGTAGAGGATGGGACCGAGGATACCTTGAGGTACAACTAGCGGACTGAGGTTTAAATAGCAAATTTAAAAAAAAAATCTTCCTCTAAAAGTAACTTAAATCTAGTTCAGTTGAAAAAAAAAATAATCTGTTCTCATCGCTTGCAAAAATAATAATAATAAACGCAGAAATACAAAATATTAAACAATTTTATGAATTACTAAAATAGGAAAAAATCAGAAATTTGATTTCAATAGGGTCTACCGATCTTTCTCAATTGCATTTCGGTTTCGTTTTTCTTGTGTTAAACTTTTGTATTCTTGGCATGAAAAAAAAAATATTCGTAATTCGGCAAACTCTAAAACACGAATTTTTATAGCAACCGAAAAATAAAAATTGTTTGTCCATTATTTTCACCACAATAACTCCAACATGAGCTCAACAATTTATACAAAACTTGGGGACAAAAGTACAGAAGTAAGTGAAAGTTGCGTGATGTGCACACCGCACCAGATTTTCATTGCTAACCACTTCATCTCTGATAGGGAAGTAGGGAAATCCGAACAAAATTAGACCTTCCCACATCCAATAAGTTACTCCACCAACGAATTAGGAAAGAATAAATTGTAGATAAAACTACAGCTAAAATTGGTATAGTTACAATGTTCATTTATTAATCTTTAATTCATGAATAGATATTACATATAAGACAATTTTAGATATAATACTGTATATAACTTATTTTTCCTCAACTCTGCTCTGCCTAAAGTACTGCAGCGACACCGTTACCTGTTGGTCTATGCTGTAACTACTACAGCTACCAAAACCGCTATGGTCCGGTATTACGCAACCTACCAGCTAACGCGGGAACTACAACTGTCAACAGGCAAATGCCATACATTAATATTTGTTCTATTCCTTGTAAATACTTTAATTTCACACATGTAACAACTACATAAGATACTGTAATATTCATAAACGTATCATTTGAATTTATAAAGATTATAATAGAATATTCTGATCCACTGAAAACAGTGTCTTACAGTAGCATCTCATAATAGTCTAAATAGTTGAATAGAGGCACATTGGAAGGTTTTAGTGCAAATATCCGCTTCATGAATTCATCGCCTAGGAGGCAGAAAATAATAATGTATACAGTGGATCAGTACATTCTTGTGATAATTTTTGGAAATGTATACGTGTTTATTATTTTACTATATCTCATCTGGATCTCTCCTCCTTCCTTTACAATATATCCTGTCGTACGGACCTGCGACTGGTACCCTGTAGAACGAAGTTTCCTTCCTACAAAGACCTCCGGCTAGTACCCAGTCATAACTTGCATTCCTCCTTCACGGCTTCAGATTAGTGCCCTGCAGAGCGAAGTTTCCTTCTTTCCAGACTCACGGTTAGCATCCGTAAGACTCATCCTGTTTATTTAGTACAAGA
>NW_027115673.1:640861-669796 GCF_000696795.3 Halyomorpha halys | reverse complement strand
CTATAAATCGATTTATTTTAGCAAATTTCATGAAAGCTACTACTTCTACGAAAATAACCGTCATAAACTACTTTATAGCTCATTAAACTAGCTTTAATTTGAATGCTAATAGACATCTGTACGTCAAAAGGTTTTTGAGATATGAGTTTTTCAAAATAAATTCACTAACTACTGATCTTTCAGTACGTCCCACACAATATTTTTATGAAATGTTCCTTTTTAAAAAGCTATTATCTCGAAAACTATTTAACGTAAATAATTCTATTAGGGCTCATATTTTGGCAAATTTGCTCTTCTTTAAATGACGTTTTCTTAGGTTTTCTTGTGTTGTTCCTACTTTTTAAGATATAGAGCTCCGAATGAAAAATTAGTTTTTTTTATCGCTTTGAAACAGCCTCCATTTTCATTTCCCCTACCTATACTTGGCAGACTCGTCAACTTTGACTATTAATTAATTATACATAGTTTTCATTAAAGTAATAAAAAATTGGGGTGAGATAACTGCCTTTTTTCTCCTCTTGGGCTCTTGTACTAATTCACCTCCTAACCTATTTTAGCATGCACTATAATATCACAGCCTTCTGTGATAGAATGTAATTTGTGTAATGTGTAGAATGTAATGTGTAAATTGAAGTCTTCGCAACAGTACCTATTAAGTGTCGTTAGTCTGTTATCTGAAAATTCATAATACATTTTTTAAGTTTCTGAAGCTTATATAAATTAATACGTGTATTGATACACTTAAAATGCAATGTCATGCAGAAGTTGTCTACCGTCAGGTTACATCATAGCAGTTTTATTTTGACTTCAATTAATTTCCAATCACTACAGCAAAGTGCTCTTGTCCTAATAATTCAACATACCAGTAACTGATAAGATATAAGTTATACATTTTAATGCGTTTTCTCAAGTACTCCCCGTTTATATAAAGTAATTAATGCCGAATTTAAACCAGTCTCAATTTTGGTTTGCCAAAGAATATGTTATCATTCTGTTTCTTTTTGATTATAGCGTCTACCTCCGTTAAGTCGGAGGTGATCAACATCAATGAGGGAACCGACAACATACTAAAGATGATAAATCAAATGATCAAAACATACGAACAAACGATAGGAACTATCCCAGACGGAAGTATTTCGTATGAAAATGAAACTGTAAGTACAGTTACAGGGTAAAATTACATAGGTTGAAATTTGATTTGGTAATTTTGGCTGATCTGCATGTTTGTGTGTTATTGTCAAGATATTTCATAGCACCAAGGGTATTCAAATGAAAAATTTTTAATTTTTAAGGTTTTAAAACGATGTTAAAATAAATAAAATGGCACAAATCGGATACTGCTTGGTCAATTCACATTCGAGATATAATATAATGTACTTATAATTGTTTAAATATATTTGACTATTCATTGTCTTCAAATTTAGCAATTGTATTCTTTATTGTCGTGATGAGGATAAGAGAATTCACTTTTTTCAATATCTAAAAATTTAAATTCGGTCAAAGTATACAGGAGCAATGAAGGACTCAATTCTATCTAGAAAAATGTGCAAACAAATTCATTCTGTTTGGTAAATGGGCAAATCTCAAGTTTTTGATTTATTGATTTGTCTACCTTGGTTTTTTTTTTTAGGGGTGAGGCACTGATTTGGAATAAACTTGTAGTTAACTTTTTTTATTTAAAATTTAACGAACCTAGTTTATTTAATTTTTTTTCAACACTAATTTTGCTTTTAATTTAATTACCTGAATTTATTTTTTTTTACTTTATTCTCTTTTTTTCTGTTGGCTCTTCTGATCTTATTGATCTTTGGTCAATTTTCTGTAAAATTGCTAATTGGCTTAATAAAAAAACACTTTCATTACCAAAGAAAAGCTAAAAATTTAATTTGAAAATAATTTATAGGTTAATATTGCACGATCTCTGTACCTACGCCATTGGCGTGGGACCGCCACCCTCTGACTTCTGCCCAAATAATAAAAGCGAAAAATCAAAACGACAGGAGAAAGGACAGAGAGTATAAGAACGAGGAGAGATCCAGAGAAGACAGAATATAATAATAACACATTATTTTTAAAAATAGCGACATAATGCACTGATCTGCTTATGCGGATCATTACTTACTGCTTCCCAAGGAGGTGAATCCATGAGACGGAATGTCTTGCTAGGTTGTACCACAAGACTTTAAAAAGCCATCGAGGGAGGATACATATTAGATTATTATGTTAGCTTTTAGTGGACCAAATGATTATGATCTTTATTGATTTAAATAATACATTTATGAACATAATAATACCGTAAATAGCTATACACAAGTTAAGTTATTTACATAATTGTTACAAATTTGTTCGTAACGATATTTTTCCTTTAGACTGCAATGGTTTACGTCTCGGCAGTTAGATCGAGTCAAGCTGATCCACAACGGTTCTAGGGGCAACTAAAGTGATGACCAACAGGTTATAACAGTACAACTACAAGTTTATTGATTTCTGAGCTTCAAAACTGGCATTAAATATGATCGATTTGCGATAAATCTGAACACGAGGAATGAAATATAGTTCGGTATCGGTTTCAGCCCTCCAAAAAACTTTTAGATCAGCCGAAATTTTGATTTTAAACCTATGTTTTAAGTACCATCGAACATTATACTATATTCACTATCTACTCGAGCAATTCTGAATTTTGTAATTGAGTATTAACTCCTTCCTTGCAGATCTCATATTCGTCAGGATCTCTTCTTGGCTTGGATTCAATGGTCAGGACTGGAGACTGTGTTGTGAAGGACGACTCTTCCGCTTTATCTTTTGACATCCATTTCGGCTACTCTCTCTTGACAGCCTTCTTTAGGACAATCATTTACGAAGACCAATATATGTCCGCCTTCTTCAGGATAGGGGACAACTCCCTTCGACTCGCGTTCACAGTCCATAACGGAACTGAGTGTCACGTTACTCTGGATGCCATCAACTACGAAAGGATGTCAAAGGTAGTATTGGGAACCTCAGTGCCGGAGTTAGACGGATTGGATGTGGATGCTTTCTTCCAGAAAAGCGTAATGCCTGCGATGGACAAGATTCTCAACTCAGACACAGCTTCAATCGAGAATTCGTTGCAGTTCATGTGTAAACTGATTCCTGGAAGCAAATTATCGGAGGTTCCTGGTTTAAAGGGAGTCTTTCAACAACTAACTGGACTCTAAAAATTACTGTTCATTAATTTTCTTTTTTAATCTCATATTTAATATCATAAGTGTATAAAATAAAATTACTTCATGATACATTTATCCATAATATGAATAAATAAAATTTTCTTCCACTGATTTCTTGGTACCTAATATTATTTTCTCATCTATATTCCAGCCGATCACTAAGATATTAATCCAAGTGTTGATTGACATATGAACCTTAACCATCAAATTAAAAATATATATATATTATTTAACACCCTTCTAAGATATATATAAATATATATATTTATTACTAGAGACTGGATTTTTTTTTGCAGTAAAATCCCAAAATAGGTATTAAACACCCAAAGCTAACAATAATCAACTTTATTGTACAATAGAAACTATTAATAATTTACAAGCTTATCTAACCTTGTTTGAATCAAATTAAACTCGCTAAATACTCTCAACACTTATGCAAACATACAAAAAACTAAACTCCTCTGATTTAAAAACCTAATAAGCTGTTCATAATTGAAGAACTATTAGGAAACCAGTTGTATTTAATGATTTCATACTTCTATTACGAAGGCTGGAATTCAACTTCTTAAAATACATTTTTGGTATAAAATTTTAAGTTTTAATAAATAAGATGTGTAGAAAGGGTATTTAAAACTATTTTTTCCAGTGAAATTCCATTTTTTCACTAATATTTCTCATAGCATATTTTTTCCCTATTTTTTCAATTGTGTATTTACATGCTAATAAACTATTAAATTTAACTTCTTTCTCAACCCGGTATTGTAAATACATAGCATTGCTTACTTTATTTGGTTTTCGTAACTAAGGTGTTGTGTTCCCAAACCAGACCACACCAATATAAAAACCATAAGGGAATATAAGGTGTCCTAATAACTTGAATATTAAAATTCAAAGTTTGAGGACTTCTAAAAAACCCAATTTTTGTTTCTAAATGAGAGAATTATCTTATAATTGCTTAATTAATTTTTAACTCCTCACTGTTGAGAGTTCAATAACTTATGAGCATCGCTTGTCTCTTCCTTTTAATTATGGACAAAGCGTTTAATTCCTCCTTGAGGTATGTTTCAAGCCCATTTATATACATTATCACAAGGTAAAAAGGTTCATCCCCCCTAAAAAAAAGTTAAATATCATGTGAATTAACTGTTTTTAGAAGTTTTTTTTTATCTAATGATAATTTATTAGGAAAACTGTTAATTAAAACAAAAAATTGAAGATGGACCTCAATTGCGGAAATAACTTACTTCAAAATTTTAAATTCCTATCCTTTTTTTCTGCTAATATATTTTGTGCTGTACAGACAATATTGTAATACTATTACAAATCACTTGATTCAGGGTAGAAATGTCAACTATCTGAGCGTGTTCGACAGTTAATTGCATCCCCTAAAACTAAACCCCTTGAAAGTGTACCATCACACATATTAAACTTATACATAAATTGTAAGTTTACATTTTGATATTGATAGTAGTATTTTTTTTATATTTAATCATTAGTATTTATCAGTCATTCGCCAAATAGTACTGTTAATAAGCTTAGGATCAATGTCAGTGTGTAGAAAACTTCTGTCAAATTCAGAGGGGATTTGATTTAGTCCACTATGGACAAAATGGACTATCTGTCCCAGACAGTAACAATAAATATGAATTACCTGGATAAAATCAAACAATGTCTAAAATAAAATCTGGTGAGGTCACACAAATTTATAGACTGATGGGCTCGTGTTCATATTATCACTATATTTTGTGACAAAAAAGGAGGAAAATTTTGAACAAAACATTTTTATTTTTCTCTTGCTATAAAAATACATATTTGGGGTTCTTGAAATGCAAATAATAAATATTAACTTTCATCTTGCCCTTGAACAGTATAAGAAAGTTGTAAATATACTCTAGCAATCAGGAAAGTTCAGGCCGTCTCAGTTTTAATCCAATTCAAACATGTCTATTTTTTCTGCTTTTCTCCTTTATTTATTCATCAAATGTTTTAATATTTTGTATTTTTCTATTATTTAGTACAGCCAAGAATGAGAACTGATTATTCATTTCAAATTAAAAAATCTCAAAGGTACTTTGGAGACAGATTTTTTCAAAATTCATCATTTGAGCTCTGTTAGACTATTCCAATGGGGACGAGACCCATCCGGTATTAAAGGTCATTTAATTGCTCACTGATTCACTGAGTTTAATCAACATTTTTAGTCTTTTTGGAAAAATTGAAAAAACTGTGAATAATCAATTCTATAAAGTTACACTTCTGGTTGGATGATTTAAGGGAAAAAGTTGCTACCATATCCCAGATATATGCCCACATTACATATGTAATTTCAGTTTTGTACAAGTTTTTATTTTTGAGCTGTGTTCACACACACATATAGACCACTTTGCAAGACTTGATTATTTCGACTCAGGGGATCTCCAAACGTGTATTTCCATCCAAAACCCAAATTCGAAATTTTGCACGATCACAATACTTTCTCTTAATATATATATCCCATATATAATTAAGTGAAAGTAAAAACTGATGAAAAAAGAAAACAATCAATTAGAAATATTGAATGAATACCACTTTTCTTTGTTTCATATATATTTTATTTCATTATAATAAACAACGTTTCGGGGTTGTCACCCCATCTTCAGGTCTCTAGAACAAATTCTCAAATAACATAACATGCTAACAACATTTACAATATAATATAATATTAATTGAAAATTTTTATAAACAAATTACTTTTGCAGCCAGTAAGGACCACACGAATATCATTTTCGATTCATCCTCCCACCTTCCGCCTTCCTTCTACTCCAATACCCTTTCATCCTCCTGGACTGTTTCTCCCACTCTTCCTCAGTCCATTTTCTTCCTCTTCTCTCCCACAAGAACCCCAACCTCTTTTAGTTGATTCCCAAAATGCTCTCTATCCAAGCAGTCTTCATCAGTTATTTTCACTAGTTTTACATATCCCCCTATACTTTTTTAGCTGCAGACTTTGTTGAAAATTCTTTCTTCTATGGATGCCCTATCCAAACCGTTGCTACAGATTATCTCTCCTAGGTATTTAAATTTTTTGGTTACTTTCACCTATAACAGTATATTATTTATATAATGCTATTTTCATTTCAATTATATTTAGTTTTTTTAGTTATTTTCTTATATTGACCATAAATTGAAATTGTTTGTTAGAGTAATTAATCACTCAGTTTTTTTTTTACGCTACAAACATTGTTTTCTTCTCAAAGTAATATCTTCTACTGGAAGAGTTTTTTTGAAACTAATTAGAAATGCTGTCACCCCATCTTCAGGTTTCTAGAACATATTCTCAAATAACATCATATGCCTACAACATTTACAATATATCACAATATTAATTTAAAATTCTTATAAGCAAAGTACCTGATTTACATCTCTATCTAATACAATATGTTACTCCTTATTAGTCTAATCTTGCTAATATCAACTTATTTTTGTCACTCATTAAAATTTCTTTAATAATTAAACTATTACATTTTATAAATAAGGAGATAATTCCCTTCCTGAAAGGTTACAAACACCAAGACTTTATGCACACATTATGTAGATATAGTAAATAAATTAACAATTTAAGGTTGTACAATAGTTATAGAGTTTATAATAATTTAATGAATTGTTAATGCATAAAAATTTGTTTTTAAATGTTATTAGATTGTTCATCTTTCAAATAATAGAGGTAGGAGGATGTTGGTCTGGTTTTATCTAGTTGTTATCATTGTTAAAGATAACCTTTCAGGAAGCGAATTATCTCCTTATTTATAATATGTAATAGTTTAATTAATAAATAAATTTTAATAAGTGACAATAATATGTTGATATTAGCAAGTTTAGACTAATAAGGAGTAACATATTGTATTAGATAGAAATGTAAATCAGGTAATTTGTTTATAAAAATTTTAAATTAATATTGTGATATATTGTAAATGTTGTAAGTATGTGATGTTATTTGAGAATTTGTTCTAGAAACCTGAAGATGGGGTGACAACATTTCTAATTAGTTTCAAAAAAAACTATTCCAGTAGAAGATATTACTTTAATAAAAAACAATGTAGCGTAAAAAAAACTGAGCGATTAATTACTCTAACAAACAATTTCAATTTATGGTCAATATAAGAAAATAACTAAACAAACTAAATATAATTGAAATGAAAATAGCATTATATAAATAATATACTGTTATAGATGAAAGTAACCAAAAAATTTAAATACCTAGGAGAGATAATCTGTAGCAACGTTTCGGATAGAGTATCCATAGAAGAAAGAATAGCCAAACTGGAAAGACTGAACTTCGCCACAAGAAACTTCTGCAAGAAAAATTTGTCCTCCAATGCAAAAATAAGATACTACAGTGCATTAGTAAGGTCAGTGATAATGAATGGTATGGAAACAGTCAGCCTGGAGAGGGTCCTGTTGATAAAAAGGAAAATTCACGGACCCATAATAACGCAAGAGGGGTATAGGGTAAAATCCAATAAGGAAATATATCGGAATTTGGAAGACCTGGAAACAGTCATCAGAACTAGGAGACCGAGATTTTATGGGCACATGATCACAATGATAAATGAGAGACTAAATAATATTCAACAAAGTCTGCAACTATATAAGTATAGGGGGATAAGTAAAACAAGTGAAAGAGGAACTGGGTAGACTAAAAATAACGGATGAAGACTGCTTGGATAGAGAGCATTTTGGGAATAAACTAAAAGAGGTTGGGGTTCTTGTGGGAAAGAAGGAGAGACAAGGAAGAAAATTGACTGAGGAAGAGGGGGAGAAACAGTCCAGAAGGATGAAAGGGTATTGGAGTAGAAGGAAGGCGGAAGGTGTGAGGATGAATCAAAAATGATATTCTCGTGGTCCTTGGTGGCTGGTTCGTGAAAAAAAAAATATATATAAATACTAATTATTTTTATTTAAATATTGCTATATAAAATGTGACATCATTCTTAAATTTATTTTTAGTTAATTTTGTTGGGATAATTAATATTCGTTGAATCTGTATGGAACGAACAAAGTAGTCCCTTTTGCCCCAAGTGGACAAAATCAAAACCACTCTGCTAGGAGGTACAGAGCCTATGAGTAATTTCCTACATTGCTACATTCAAATTCACACATTTGATGTCTTATTTCTCTATCACTTTAAGAATCAATAAGCAAGTTTACATAACAAGAGATAAAAAAGACTAATTCACAAAAACCACAACAAAAGTAATCTACAGTAAACAGAGAAATAATAAGAAAAGTTAGTGTAGTATTTTTCAAATCCTCCACTGACTGTCCTCATGGTCTCAAGCAACATAAGTACCTAAGAACTAATAATGTCCTTTTCATCGTTTTTTTCCAGGATACTCGACAAAATACAAAGAAGTGAACAAAACCCCCACTCTGGTAAATTTGTTATGATAATACTCTTGCGACAGATATCTGCAGGCCCTTGAGTCATAAAAGATTCAGTTTTCAGAATTATTACCTTTTTTTTTCTCTTACCAGCTTTTATTCATGAGTATATTACCCATCTATAATCTATTTATTTCAATAAACAAGTGATTTCATGTTTTTTTTTACTGAAGTCATCGGATTGTTTTATTAAAAATGGGTTATGTGATTATAATTAATTTTTTTTTAATAAATAAAGGATATATTTGAAATAATCAATATGTACAACTATAATTCAATTTATTTTACACTAAAATAAAATAATTTACTATTCGTGACTGAACAACTTTCGTCTAAAACGATCTAATTCAACCTTCAAGGCAAGAGCCAAAAGGTTTAGGTTTTGTTTATACCACTCAATGTTATACCACATATGAGTCATCCAGTATTTATCTAAAAAGGCTTTGTAGAATACAGAAATTTCCTCTGGAGTCAACGGTCCATAGTCTGCTTTCTTTTCCTTCATGGCTTCTACATATTCTTTACGTTCCTGGAAAAAAAACAAATAATTTTCAAAAAAAAGATTAATTTATAAACAAATAAATAACAAACTAAACAAATAATCAGTTAAGGTTATTTGGCAGTAATTCATTTGTATTCATATGTAGATAATAATAGACCTAAGCACTCTTCAACTAATGTATTTATCTAATAACAAATTTTATTCATTTATTTAAATAATTATTCGTCCAATAATCATTCATTGAAATATGATGATTCCAATATAAATTATATTGATTTCAATATAAATCATTGAAAGCAATATATTTCTGTAAATTATATCTAAAATAATTATCTTATAGTTGTTATTTCATGATCTTTTTATATTTTGAATAAATTATTTCATATTAAATAAATTTCCTATTTTACAATTATTTTTTTCCAATATGACTATATTTCTGAAATAAAACCCATTTATAAACAAAAAACATTTTAAAACGCCAGAAATTGAAAAACGGTATCAAACCCTCCACTACCGCCCTCCATGGTAGCCTTACTTATCTGACTTTTCAAACAGACAATTATAGCGAGTAGGTTGGTCGATATACGACATCTCACAATCTCACAAGAGGAGATCATAACACAAAAAAAGGCAATCCTTCTCCGCCGGACCTGTCCCGCTAACCCCCCTGGAGAGCAACGGCACTATATCACTCTTGAAATATTAGCTAAAAACAGGAAGAGGAGACTTTAAGATAGCTAAATCGAGCAATATTTAAAAAGTGCCTGAAATTGAAAAAACGGCATCAAATTGAAAATTGACATTAAAATAGTTTATAAGCACTGCAGCAACTGTTGTAGCTATTGCCATGGTGTAAACTGCTGACAGTTGCAGTCATGACACTAGATTTGGCATGATCGTTAACAATATAGGAGCTGTAGTGAAGCATAGTAAAACTTAACTGCCAATATAGTAAACTACTTTTCCACTTTAAAATGTCTAAATTACCTTCGTCACCTATTTTCATTTGAAACCCTAGTCATTTCTCCACTTTGACTATTGCCCTACGATATAAGGGGGCGTCTCAGGGGATCTCAAGGCAAAATTAAAACGTTTGATAAATTGCTGTGTACAATTCATCTTCGGGATCCCAAGGGACGCCTCCCTCTGTTTCCCTTTTTTATGCAGAGTTTAAGTGGCTTTATCCTTCCTACCATCGTAAGTATAAACTGGCATCCTTCATCTTCCAAGTCATGCGATCCCGCCGTCCTTCATACATCTCCGAGCTCCTTCAATTCAAATCCTCTATTCGCTCCCGGTCTTCAGATTTATACACAAGAGCCCACTGATCTGCTGCTTTTGATAAATCGTTCATTATCTGATCCTCATTCTTATGGAATTCTATCCCTTCCAACATCTGTCGCTCCAAAACTCTCCCTACCTTATAATTACACCATTTTCTTTTTTTTTAAATGTATTTATTTGTTTTATTGTCCAACTGATCAAAGTGAGAAATTAACTAATAATTACTTTTTACAATGACTATTTATATTTCTTTGTATTTTTGTTTAAGTATCTCTAAGGCTCCTCAGCCCTCATCTGTCTATTTCTCTCTATTATTCTAAAGGGATTCGTCCAAGAGTAAATAAAGTATTATTATTATTATTATATGACAGTTCCCACCATATTTACCCTCGACTGTCTAAAATAAACATAAATTAACTCCTTGTCAAAATTATGTATAAAACATACCCATACATTCTTCATAACTTAAAATAAAATCGATGAGGAGAAGATGGTTGTGGATGCAGTCATCGAGGAACACAACTAAGTAAAAACGTATTAATCAGTGTCAGCGTTTTGGTCAGGATTTCAAGCCTTCATCAGGGCTAAGAACAAAAAAAAAAGGCAACCATAATGAATAAAAGGAATTAAAGAATGATTAGAAAATAACTCATTATAGATAGATGAATAGTGTTAAAAGACATGAATAGTTCAAGTATTATATGAAGATAAAGGCTGTATAAGAAAAGTAATATTAAAATTAAGTACGAGGAAAGAACAAATAACAAAATACATATGAAAATCTAGTTAGTAAATATATATACAAAATGAAAACTATTTACAAAAATAAAACGTGTATGTAGGTAATTAAATATGTAAGTAAAATAACAGGTTTAGAGAAATAAAGTATAAATTTATATAATCCAAAAGGAATAAATAAATATGAATATTTTAATTTAATAATAAACATTGGTTCACAATAATTAGTTTTCTTTTACTATTTTGATACCTTTATTGATCGCCACCTGGACTATCTTCCTCCAATTTGATTTAAAAGTTATGGAGGAAAAAAATGAGAGAGAAAATATAAGTAATTAATAAACTATGTAAGTAAAATACTAGATTGAAATAAATAAAATATAAAGTTATATAAGACAAAAGGAGTAATTAGTAAAAATGATAATAATATGTAGTAAACATAACAACATGGATAAGGAAGAAGTGATAAGGAAAGAGTAGAGAATAATTATGTTCAACAAATGTTATTATTGTTATATTTACTAATTATTCCTTTTGTCTTTTAAATAATTTTATATGTTATTTCTCAAATGGTGTTATTTTACTGTCATAAATGTTTTATTTCCTACTTTTTTTTTGTTAATAATTTTCATTTAGTACATACATTTACTAACTAGATTTTCAAAAGTATTTTATTATTTGTTCTTCCCTCTCACTTAATTTTAATATTACTTTTCTCAAACAGCCTTTATCTTCTTATAATTTTTAGCCGATATATGTCTTTCAACATTATCTATGTGGTTAGTTATTTTCTTATTATTCTGTAATTCCTTTTATTCATTAAGGTTGTTATCTTGTATTTTGTTGTTAGCCCTGATGAAAGCTTGAATTGTGACGAAAACATTGGCACTAATAAATAAGTTTTAATTTATTTGTGGTTTTCACAGACCACACCCAAAACCATCTTCTCCTCATCTATATATATTCAAGGTCAACTATTAACTCATAATTAAAATAAAATAAATTTTAAAAAATAGAAGGGGGTGATTTATAATTTTTTAAACCGCCGTTGTTTGCTATAATCACAAAAATTTACTTTTTATAGTGTCTACAAGCTACCTTTCATTATTGTCACTTGATCTATTTCTACCTTATATACTAGATAAAATTGACCAATGCAACCAATACCATTATAACTGACCTATAAAATAATGCTGGATAAATTTTTAATGAGCAAATGTTAATTAATTAAATAAAGCAAGAAATTATACTTTAAAATGTAATAAAACATTACTTTCAAAAAGTTTTAATAGTGATCATGAATGAATACTAGTGAAAAAAGAACTCATAAAATTTAAATAACGTCAGTTTAAATTCGAATGATTATTTTTTTTAAATTAGTTGAAACCTTCTAAAATTAATTGAAGGTATAATTTTAGGACTGAAAGGTAATCAAGAAACTCAGTTGGTTTCAGAATTTAAAAGAGAATGAAAAATCTCCAAGTATTTTGATTAGTGGTCATTCGAAACAAAATCAATAAGACCTATGTATTGTAGGATTTCAGTACCTCTTTACATATATCACATTCTGATATTATGTGAGTGCCTGCCTCATAAAATTATTAAAGAGCATTATTTGAAGGCAATAAAAATAAAATAAATCGAAACTTTAATTTTTTAAAAATGTTTATATGTTTATAACTAGGTAGCAATAAATTTATAGAATAATCCGAATAGATGTTTTAATATAATAAATGTCATCTATGAACAATAGTAATATTTATTCAAATCAGGTGATAAAAAATTTAAAAATTGGTAAAGCTATAAATGTTAACAATTAATGAATAACATAACTAAAAGCTAAAAATATTTAATTAAGATATTTTTCTATTTATACAAACAAATGTTATACAGTACAATTTTTTTTTTCTTTTTTTAAACTGATCCCTATGTATAAAAATTATGAAATCTTGCTTATGTCAGATGATTAAAATAAATTCAAACCTTACAGCTATCTCTTAACAAAAAAAATGCTCTATTTCAACTCCTAGTTCCCTAGTAATATCTAATAGAATAAATTATAAAAATATTTAAATAAGTTCTCCTTTTGTACCACTATAAGAGGGAAGGTTAAGAATAAAATAAATAGTTAACGATTTAATATTAAAAATAAAATGAGGAAATAAAAAGGGTTTCATTTTACTTGAGGGTAAGTACTCATAATTGCTCATTTTCTTTAGAATTGTTCTGAATTCTCATAAAAATTGTACTGGCATAGTTATTAATAGGTATACATTACATACATATGTATATGGAAACAAAAAGAGTCTGAAAATTAAATATTTCAAAATAATATTAATTTAAATATAAAGCTTGTTTTACAGAATTTTTGGTCCACAAGGACTTGTTTTTCAAGAATTAATTAACCTTCACTGTTCAAAGAGGGCACTAAAAATAATAGCTGTTACACACTTATGTTTAATAGTTCCCTTTACAAAATGTAAAACCAAGTAAATTTTAATTTAAATCTGATATTTTTATTATTTAGTTATTTTAAAACAAACTTTTTACTAAAAAAATAAAATTAAAATAAACTAATAACATAAATCCTACTATGACAGTACATGAAATAGTTAAATAAATCTAAAGATTCCATTCACTTTAAGTCATAATGTAAACAGTCCTGAATGGAAAAATATAGTAATTTCTGAATTGGAAGATAATAATATTATCTAATACATGCATTTTTAAAATTGAGGGAAATGAGATGGGCTCTTGTCAGGAATACAGATTAGATAAGGTACATCCTCAACAGAAATAATCTTTGAAATTGCAAAAAAAAAAAAAAAAGAATCTTTTTAGAATTGTATTTTTAACCCATGGTATAATTTTAAAAAGTTAAATTCACTAAAGAGAAATAGTTATTTATAGAATTTCATAAGACACTTTCTAACAATACAAGACACTTTTATTATAAGGAAACAAAAGGGATAAACCCTCAAAAAATGAAATTTCTTACCAACGTAAATCTCATGTTATGGTGTTTCCAAAATTCTTCATTCCAGTTATGGACATGTTCTCTTTTAAGCCTAAATTTTCTTTCTATATAAGTTTCATCGAGTGGTATATGAAATGTGATGGGTCTTAAGTTTGAGATAGGATCTGGCTGTCCTACAATATCTCCTCCCACAGAAACTCCAATGGGTGGTAATATTTTGGATGAATGCACAGCCTTAAAAGTCTGAAAATACCATTGAACTTAAACGCTAATTAAAAAAGCATTTTTGAAATAAATAAACGAACCAAATTAGATACTTAAAATGGTTTAAAATATGTAAATATAAAAACATAACTTACCTTATTAGTACTAGTTACAACTCTATGGATAAGCCGAGATTTTATTGCTTCCATTTCACAAGCAATTATCCTGAGAAGAAATATACATCATAAATAAACATAGGAAAGTCAATATTTTCAATCCATCGCTCATGGACTCAGTTCTCCGAAAAGTAGCTCGGTAAGGAACCGTTCCTTATAGAATAACCAAAGAGCTACGAATAGGTCACAGTTTAGAGGCCGATTTACACCACAACAGAGGTTTTTATTTATATGTTGAGAATACTATTGACCTAGGTCAGGTCATCGATCATCTGATTAAAAAGATCAATAAACTTTAATATGAATGTTTAATGTTCAATTTGTTTCACAATTTGACCTTCACTATTTAAATTTTTTTTTATCCTCCTATCCTGCCTTCAAGTCAACGATTAAAACACAATATTGCATAAACAATTTATTTTTTATCAGGCGTTTTGGGAACACTGTTCCCCCTCTTCAGCATCTACAATTTCATATTTTTGAATTAAAATAAATTTTTTAAAATTGTATATAGTAAATTAATTTCGTTTCTAATTATTTAATATAAAAAAGTCAAGGAAAATAAATAAGTTTTTAAATTTACTTACCTTATTTGCTCACAGTCCATGATAAAAAATAAATTAGTTAAGTATTAGTATTTTAATTTTTGATCTGAAAGCACGATAGAAAGATTTCAAAAAAATTGTTTAATGTTTAGTTCTATGTACAAATAATAAGAAATATATTTTTCGTAATTTTTATATTTTCCAGAGTTTATAAATTTTAAAAGAGGCACATATCGGAGGCTTGTACAAATGCTCGGTAAACAAAGAGCGGACCATCCACATGTCAGTGTTATTCAGAGAGGAAATATGGCGGACGTACAAGAGGTTTCAACTATTGCACTGGGTTTATATTACTTTTATTACAAAAAAAGAAAATGAAAGGTAATTAAATATAAATAAATAAGATTAAATATAAAACTTATCATAAAAAGTACCAACAAACACCTTTAATCTCCTAACAGCTCTCAGTTGCAACTAGACAAAGTACAATGGTGGAGATGCTACACGAGCGCTCTCATGAACCCCTTTGATCTGTGTCCAAAAAACCGACTCCCGACGGATCGGCAACGAGCTTAGGCCAACTCGTACAAGCCACCCTTCCACATGCTCGCGCATGTCTGAGTTCGCCATGGCTTGGCCAACATGTAGCGGCCCCTTAAGATTACTGGGCAGAGACATCGCCACGGTAGGTGTAGGGGAAGGAGGTGCCCCAATAATTTGCAAACCCACAGATCGGAAGACATATTTCAAACAATAAAAATTGAGATTATACATTTCACTCAAAGAGTCAAAAAAATGTAAAACAATTACTACTGAAGTTAATAAATTGTGATTTTATAGATATAATGTTGGGAATGAACAGAAAAGGAAATTGTGGTTGTCAAGCACCAATATTCGGAACAAATAAGTGAACAGTTCAAATTAAAAAAAAAAATTAAGGGAACTAAAATGTTTTAATATAGTTGGGAAATTTATTTATGCCTATGTTACACCTTACAACTAGGTCTATGAAATGGAGAATGACGTCAGGTTTTGTCCTCTCCGAACAAATTGTAGCAAGAACAACCCTGCTATTACACTCTTGGTTATGCTTTTCTGATACTACTACTATGAAATATATTTATTTATAATATTTTACTTACATTTTTGTAAATTAGATATTGTTAGAAACATTAATATATTGTTAGACTGATGTATTATTGTTATTTATTTATTTTTTAAAAATTACTTTCACTTTCCTATATACCTTTTAGATTGTTTTGTTTTCTAATTTATTTTATTGAACCTAATTTTCTATAGTGAATATTTATCATATGTCTACCTATCTATGTATATTAGGCACGAAGATTATTTATTTTTAATGAGCACTCTCTTATTCTTTTCTCTCACCTAATACGATCCATACACTTGTGATGACGAATGTAAACTAAGACTAAATAATTATATGCGATAATAATAATAATCTCGAAAGTCGAAGAGATTAGAAAAAAGGAAAAAAAATTAATATAAAGTTCAGCAAAATTCTATCAGCATGTTAATAATCAGGTCTTCGATAACCTTATAATTGACCCCAAAATCGAAGAAAGTTTGGTATCATTTATACAATAAAAATGCATCAGAGTTGTTTGCTGTAATAAAAATTAATTCGTTTCTTCAATTAAATAAATGTTAAAACTGTTAAACTATGCTCAAGGATTTTAACTGTTAAACTATCTCTGCTGTCCTACGCTTTACTTATATGTATATGAAAATAGATATATGGCTTAATCGGTTCGAATAACTCCTTCTTGAATTTTAAATAGTTTATAAACTAAGTCGTCACTGTTTGTATAATACTGAAATGATTATTTTAAGTTAAATAAGTTTTATGATTTATAACGATTTCAGAGGCCCATTACAGTCAAAACACGTTTGTTGGAAAGGCAAAATTTTAAATTTCGTAACAATTTTGACCAGATTTCTCCACAAAACGAAGGGAGTTATTCTTTAAAATTTGTCCTTTTCCTAAACATCTTTGGAAATCCGACCTCTCTAAATGACGTTTATAACCGATTTTGAGCATAATGAACTTTTTGACTAATGTTCTGTTAGACCAACAGGAAAACGCCCAAGAGGGAGACCCAGAATACAATGGAAGGACTACATCTCCAGAGTGGGAGAGAAAAGAGGAAAAAACTGGGCTGCCATGATGGTGCAGCTCGGGATCGTGAGGCTTGGATAGAGGTACCTCCACGCAGAAAGGCAATAAGGAGGAAGAGAAAGAAGAAAAATAATGTTTTAACTCAAATATGTGATGTAGGTTTTCAAATTTCCCAACTTTTGGGGTTTTCAAATTATGGGAGAGATGATGACTCCCCACCCCCGCCTTCTAAATCATTACGTCCCTGAATGTCATAAGCCTAATTATATACCTCCGTTTTACTTTATAATTGACGGCAAAACCATGTTTTGTTAGTATGTAATTGAGGCCAATCATAATAGGTCCTCAGAATTTTTATATAATTGTTATGCAATGTTTAGTCCAAGTGACAACTGACCATTGCAATGGACTATGTACAGATGTCTTACAGAGGTGAGGTTTAAATATTAAATATCATTGTTTTCTACTAAATAGTAATTTTTCATACATAGATATTAAGAAATATATAAGAGTGGATTTCATTGAAAACTAAATAACGAAGCCAATAATGTAGTGAAAAGAAATATGAAGCTAAAACCTCCGTTTGGAATTCCTTTTTTGTTGTTACAAACCTGATAAACAATTATAAATAGGGGTGGTAGAATTTTAAAAATCTTTAGTTGCAATTTACCATTACTTGTTACCGTCAAAAATGTTGTATCAATATTGTTATTAGAATAACAATTAGTGACAATAAAATTTAACTAAGAAAAAAAATAAATTGTTTTCATTTAGTAACACTTGAAACCAATTTTACACATTAGAAAACTGTCTTTAGATCGGTTGACGGACTAAATAATAATTCAAGATTCTGATGTTGAAACCTCTTTTATTTTCGAAACAATATGGATATAAAACGCACTGTGCATAAGTTGTACCAAAGACGTAATCAGTATGAAATTCACGATCAATATAAATGTTGTGACAATTGTCTTTACCGGTTTTGGAAACATACAGACTTTTCAAGTACCAGCCTTAGAAAGCCCTTGTTCTTGTGCTATTCTAGTAATTCTCGTTTCTTTTATTGTGTGTTAAGTAAGTAATACAAATTCTCTCTGATGGTATATTCATTCCACTATCCAAGACGAGCCAGTTTTGGGAAAGAATTCCCTATCCAACCATCCCTTATCCTACAACCATTGCAGATTTCTAAAAGCCTCTCTCCAGAGTAGGAGATATATTCTTCAGTATTGCCATAAGTTCCAGAGCACGACCAACTTTCTGATTGTCCACGGCAATTTGAAGATCATTGTTCCCTGGTGGGCATAATTGCGTTCTTGGTAGGTATAGAGAGTTCCTTGTTTTGGGAAGGTTCATTTGTGGGTTATGTCACTTCGATGAAAAAATTGATCATCTCTTAAAGGGAGGTTGTCTTTGCATCTCCAGGGTTAGGGGCTGCTGCTTAGTCAACCTGTCCAGTGTAACCCGATATTGGATGCTCCATTAATTTTTCGACGGTAAATTCGTGTCAGGATTTACGTTTCCTTTACATACGTCCATACGTTGCATATCTAGTTTCGAAATTCAGTAGGTTTGAATTTGTGCTCATTAGGAAGTGCGGTGCGCCTCACATCCCATCTTCACTTCTGCTACGACCGTCGGGTCTTTTATAGTTTTCTTTTCATGAAAGTTAAAGTCGGTGTACACCAAGAAACAGGTCGTCCTCGCTTTCCGGTGTTGGAGGGAGTTGTCAGAAACATCTTGATTAATATCGGGGATCCTCCACATTCTGTAGTTCCAGAAACTTCGACAGGCATTGGTCAAGTCGCCGCAGGACTTTCAGGACATGTTTTTTGCATTCTTCTTCAACCCTGAAATCGACGATGATGTCATCCAAGAACCAGTATATATGAACTGAAAAGCGTTTCTTATCCCAAAACACATAGCCAAGAACTCATTAAGACCAAAGGGTTCAACCACTGCCGTTTTCTGGATGTATTCTATTGCCACTGAGATGGAGTAATATGTATTTGATTGAGGAAACATTAGATGCTGTCTTTGACTCCCTTGAAGAGATTTGTCTTCCACTCTTCTCAGCCTATGGTTTGTTCAAAGGCTTAATATTATTGCATTAAAAGTAAGTAAGGAAATGCAGGCCTTAGATCTTGTTTTACCTTGCATGTATCGCATTCCTTTATTATTAAACTTTTTGCATTGATATGTTCATCCCCCACCCTTAACCTTTAATCTCCTAATATAACCAAATTAGAAATGTTTTGAATTTTGATTACATTTTCTTTGTGTCAGAGCAGTGGTATTTGGTCTTCTTTTAGGGGGTTAATTTTCTAATTGAACTGTTTTGTGGGACACCATCTATTTGAAAATTAGGCCTTTGTTGCATAACTTTGATTGATTTAAAAATAATAAGATGAGAAAGTATTATTCCATAACTAAACATTTTTTCAGAAAACATGCCAATAACATGAACTACTAAAAAGACTTTTTATAACTTTTATGCTAGGCACCATGAAGTATTTCTTCTCTTTGGTGATTCTCATCACCTTAATCATCATCAACAGGGCATGGGCTAACAGCAGTATCATCTCCACTGAGAGTAGGGAAGTAATAGTGAGTGTAGGAAATTTCCATGAACAAATAAAAAAATATTTGCAAGGACATCTCAAGAAAATCAGCAGAACTGTCTTCAAAGACATTTCAGAAGATTACCAAACTCTTCTAGGCATGGTTGAAATCACCATCTACCAATCCATCAAAAACACAAAGATTGAATATGGTTCTACAGTACATACCAAGGTAAGTTAAAACTTGATAGGTATGTTTAATTTATTTATATTCTGTAATATAATTAACATTTCACATTTTTAAAAAGTAAGTCCAAAAAACAAAGATATTAATGATGTTTCTGTTATTGGAATATAAATTTAATATTTGTTTTCTTTATGTACAGGAAATAGATTCCTTGGGACCTTTATTCCTGGCATTAGCTAGATCTAAAAAAGCACCACCAAGATCCAAACCAGTACCATCCCAGGTCATACCCAAACCAGCACCACCTTCTATTTCGAGGACTGTTAGTGCTACTGCAACACCAGCTCAAGTTCATTATAACCCACCTGGTCCAACTCTAGGACCATCAAGAGTCAAAGCAAACCCGTCTTCAGCATCAGCACATCATACTCTAGCTCCAACATCAGTTGCTGGTAACTCTGTAACACAAATCACTTCTACACAAACACCAAGTACAAAAACTGCTGCATCGGTTCGCTCAATACCAGCATATCCTACTTCTTTTTCATCAACAACACATTCTACTTTTGTTTCATCAGTGTATCCACCTTCTGTTTCACTACTAGCACATCATAATTCTACACTAAATTCTGTTCGACCGACTCCAGTTGCTACTCGACTTAATTCTGCATCTTCGCGTCTGACCTCAATACAAGTGAGTTCTGATGCTAAAATATCGACCGATGGCCATTCCACCTCTGCCACAACCCGTATCATCAAAACACAAGGGCATCCAACTTCTGCTGCACCAGTTGCTCAGTATACTCCAGCATTAGTTCATAACACTAAACCATCATCAGCTGTTGTCTGTCCAACTCTTGCACCATGTTCGGTTCTAAAAACAGATTATTCTACTCCAGTAACTGCTCATCATACGCCAATAAAATACTCAACTTCTGCAACGGCCTCACCTCATCTCATTCCTGCTTCAGGACATTCCATTTTAAAACTAGATCAACTTTCATCATCTTCAGATGAAGAAACCGAATCTACATTTCAGCCTGATAGTGAAACTCAAGCCAACCTAGATGATGAACTAGCAGAGGCAGGATCTGAAAATTCAATGAGCTATTGTCAGGAATTCTTAATGAACCAGTTTTATAAGATCCCACACATTTTCAAATTAATATTAAAATATTTCGCAAAATACAACTAAGTAAACATACGTTTAAAAGAATTCTTTGAAGTACAAAATGTTGAAATCGAAGTACTCAGACAATTTTTAAAGGGAATTCATGAATTCAAATTTAAATACTTTAATTTTAACATTTACAGTACTTTCTCATTTAAAACTGAATTATTTATTTTTTTCATTGTACCAAGTCTTGCACTGACAGTACTGCTATCCATTTCATAGCAGTCCAATATACACATAGATTTTTTAAATAATAGAGCTCGTACAGGAGTGGGGTAGCTGAGTGAATAAGGGACTCAACTCCCAGGCCAGAGTTTCAAGTTTGTGGTAGATTAGATTGAATCAGTCATGGATTGACTTAGGGGTCAGGAAACCCTCATAGGTAATACCCAACCTCTAAAGTGTGTAGAAAAATATGGCGATTGAGTGTGATTTTGGACCATGAAACCTCCTAGCACCAGCCCCTGGTCTAGAAACAGCACTGAACCAAAGACCCTTCATGGAATGTAGTTGTACAGCTGTTTTTATTCTCAGTATGAACACATAAATTTCAAATGTTCATAGCAAATTTCTAATGACAGTGAGCTGTTTTCACTTTATGGTGAAAGAAATTTAAAGGGGTTGCCTTAACCATTTCTAAAAAAAGTCAATTAGTGTTAAACTGATGGCTGACCGACATTTTGGATTTGGGTTTTGATGTGAGTCAGTGGATGAAGATGTGTAGGTAACAACTGGCATCGAACCTTTAGGCTAACTGAACTATTTATATTATTATAACAAAAAAAAAAATATAAACTCATTATTTTTTGTTTGTGGAAATAGGTGATGAATGAATGAAAATTAGAAAATAATTATTCTAATTCATCAAACATATAATTATCTCATAATAGAATTCAACGATAGTATATACAAGGAAAATAAAATTAGATAGGATATTTGAAATAAAAACAATAACAATTTTCCTTTTTAATATTTTATATAAAATAAAAAAGATATATATTTTTAAAATAATAATACTACAGGTAATTAAACCATTATAATTATAATAAATAAAATATATTATTATTATTTAATAATAGGAGAGGGTTAAATTACATTTAAAATGAAGCACCTTCATGGTCAACAACATATCACAATGAAAAAAGAAGCCATGTTTATAAATTGGAAAAATATTTTTTTATCATGGAAATATAGTTTATTTTTTTATTAAAAACAATTCACGACAGTTTTGCATAGCTTGGTGGAGAACACTTCTTCATCAGACACTTGACAATGGTAAGTGGAAGGCAACTAAGAAGGGTGATTGCAGTCACTTTCCAAACAAAATCTGCGGTCCATAAAAATGTTGGATCTGAAAATTAATAAAAAATATCTTTTAGAACTAATAGTCAACATATTAACTTTACAAAGCAAATATAAAATATTTTGAGAGATCTGGTATTAAAAAAAAAATACATGCTACACAAAAAAAAAAAAAAGAAGATATTCTGTAATAATTTAACACTTTGATTGCAGTTGATGACCGTGTTTAGTACTGTCTTAGCTTCCACCAGCTACAATCGTTTTGAGTTCTTTCGTCTTTGAGGATATTTAAACTCATTTAAATTTTTTTTATAACTGAATTTATTCAAATTTATTTTTTGAAGTAAATAAATTTATTTACTAATGTATTATTTTATTTTATACACTTTTGATAACATTTACATGTTCAAAAGATTTTTAAAAAATACTTTTTTCTTTAAATTTATTTTTTAAAGTAAATAAATTTATTCACTAATGTATTATTTTACACCCTTCCAATAACATTTTTTTTTTGGTTTACATAGTTTTGGATTATTAAATGTATAGATAATGTGATATGCAATAACTTTATTGAGTATTGATGAATAATTTATGTTCTTATTTAGTAATTCAGTTAAAAAAACCCTGAAAAACAGTCAATTATCGGCTGATTGGATAAGTAGATTCAGTGGCATATGCAGATTATGACAATAGCCATCATGGTTCAAAAAAAGTTTTTTAAACTTCATTTAGCTAACTATTACATTTTATACATTATATAATGCTTATTTAAATTAAAAGTAAAGGAAATATCAACAAAAAGAAAATTATGCTTTTAATGGGTTTTCCAGGGGAGTCCCCTCATGGTCAAAGTGATAAGATTATAGAGGAAAGCAAGGCAATTCAATTTTCTTAAATGATCAGCAACAGATTCTGACAGATTTTGTAGACATGATGTTTTCCTTTGATAGTTATCCACTTAGTCTGATTTTTGTTTTTGTCCTTAGCCTTTAGATGAAGCCTTGAAATTCTGGCCAAAGCGTTGGCACTAATACAGAAATTTTTACTTATTTGTGTTCTCCACTGTTTGCACTCCCAACCATCTTCTCTTTATTTATATATATCCAAGGTCAACTATTAACTCATCATTACATTTAAAAATTATTAATTTATACTTACCGAAATAGTCACTGAGTAAGAAAAGTGATGCGATGTAAAGGCCGAAGGAAAGGAGTTCTGCGAGTAATATTATATAATGCCAAGTCCTAACCGTTAGTGCAACCATAATAAGTTCAGTTAGAATAAGTGCGGTAAAACTAATTGCTACAATGTGTATAAACTCGTCGTCGAACAACACTAAAGCTCCATACATAATTACTCCTCCTGTGAATTAAAAATAGTAGTACATTAACAGAAAAAAATTAATAACCAATAAAAAAAAAATAATAATAAAAACACTGACCTTGGATTATACTAATCAAAACCCACATAAAAAAAGTTTTGAATGAAAGTGATCTCCCTTTTTTAAGCTCTTTGTATAGTTCTGGGTATTTTAAAGCAATATCATCTGAAACATCTTGGTCTAAAACTAGTGAAAATACAGGAAACATTGTATATACAGTGGCATACCTGAAATCAAAAAATTAACAAACATATAATATAAGTGGTAATATCATAAATATCTCACTGCAAATGTAATGAAGAAGTTGGTTGGAGGAATTTATTTTTGTTAATATTTTTCATAACTTGTTCTTTCATTCACCATTATATATTAATTCTGTGGGAAAGATCCTTTTTCAGCTCTTAAGACGTGATTGATTATGACAAATGAGGTATCAAAAGAAAGAGAATTTCAAGAAAAACTGAGGAATCCCAAATTAAATTTTTACAACTTTAATTAAAATAGATGGTGTCAACATTCCAATGGCAGTAAGTCTAGGGGATATGCATTGTATGTTTAAAGCCCTAAACTTATTAACTTCCAGATAATACAAGATAAAGTCCAATCTGCCATAGAGGCCTATCGTAATTCTTGCTCTAGTCTCCCAGGTGCCATTGTTGCTATAGGACACTTACCAAAGGCTATTTCAGTTTTTAGGCTTCTTTTTATGATATATTTTCCCTTATACTTAGTACTAAATCACTGTTAAACTCTAAGAATACTATGGTGAGTAATCTAAGAAAAAATGGTATAAGGCAGATTCTGCTGTTTTACAAAAATCCAGTAGTGTTCAACGTGCCTTTTACGACTCCTTGATAGATTAGATAAATATAATAGATATCAAAGATGGATAACTGATGAGAGTTCTTCCAAGAGTATGATAGTTTCTAATTACTTCAATTTTCATATCACTTATATACTGGTGTAAAATTCAAATGAATTATTTCAATTTATATGAAAAGCTAAGCTTCACTTAGTAACATTTTTCAGAAGATAGAAAGAACTGTAAATCACCACAATGTTTAAAATAAAATAGTAACCACTCAAAACTTTATTGAAGTTGTTTAGTTTGATGTGGTCAGAATTCTCTTCTGTGATTGGTTACATTGGCTCTGTTAAAAACCAAGTGCTTGTGGAGCTAGCTGTTTTTTGTAAACAATTCTTCTAGTAATTGTAAGTAATTCTTCTAGTAGTTTGAACACATTCATAACAAAAGAGTCCTAGCATAAGGATAAAATCACCTATAAAGAATACAGATTTTAATTGGATAAAGATAGTTAACCATAGGAAGTAAATTATTTTATTTTTTTTACTACGCCAAAGGAGGCATTTCTGCCATTTTGTTTCATACAGCCCTGTAAAGTTTAGCTCTGCCAATGTAACTCCCGTCTGTAGTCAAGTCCGCCATTTCCGCACATGCAAATATATGATCGCCAGTCATCTCACCAACTCCACACAGGACGCAGTCCGAAGATTCAGTCACTCCTATTCTCTTCAGGTGGTGCCGCAAATAGTCATGTCCAGTAGCCAACTTGAAGCATGCCACTGACACCGCTCTTGGTAAAGTCAATGGAGATCTAGCAATGCCGACCTGTTCTTGCCCCCACATTCTCCTCTAATCCTTTCCTCTGCTTTTCCAGTGATGGTGCTTCGGGGAATTTCTTTCGCCATGTCCATGGTGATAGGAAGAAGCGGCTGTGGTTGGCTAGCCCCTAACCGTGCCAGTCGATCCGCCTCCTCATTCCCAGGTATACCGCAATGGGCTGGAATCCACTGCATTACCAATGGTTTAAGTATTTCTCTTTTACATTCTATGCATACCCGGCATGCGAGAATTCTAGCGTTAGTTGAGGGACGTTCAGACGCTATTGCCAGCAGTGCTGCCCTAGAATCCGACAGCAGAACTATCTTCTTTGCACAGGCATGAGTAATCTTTTCTAGAGCTAAAGTAATTGCAGCTACCTCTCCATCAAAATTGGTAGCGTTTGCTCCAACAGGTGCTGACAGTTGGAACAGACTACTATAGACACCTGCACCCGCATTTTTATTTGCCTCTGTAGCTGACCCGTCGGTGTATATATGGATCCATTCTGGCTCAGGGTAGCGCTCGGCTATAGTGGCCAATGCCACAGTCCTTAGTTTTTCCACTGGGGTCATGGAATTGTTGATGGGCATTATTAGATCCAGCACTATAGCATATGGACATGTCCAAACGCTAGGAAGTAGATTATAGGAAGATAGTCTAGGAATCGTGAAAAACAACAAAAAAGAATTTTCAAAATTTAAGTAAAGTATAAATAAATTGATAAAAATATCTAAATCTATATCCTACGAAGATGGTCCACATGGTGGTCAATAAATATATAAAATGTGACAAGAAAATTAGAATGAATATAGAAAGAGAGTAAACAAATTTTTTGAAAATTAAGAAAAAACAAAACAAATTAAGTTAAGAAAATATAAATGAATAGGGAACTAATTAATAGTAAGTACAGTCATGTATGATATTTACAATTCTATCATACATGATTGTATCTCTTATTAATTAGTCCCCTGTTCATTTATATTTATATTTTCTTAACTTAATCCGTCTCATTTTTTACTCTCTTTGTATATTTATTCTAGTTTTCTTGTCACATCTTACATTGTTTGTATCTTATATATTTAGCCCCAAGGAAGCCCTGCAAAATGGGGCGAAACGTTGGTTAACATTAAATTGTTTTTTAAACATTTTGTATCTTTATTGACAGCCACCTGGACTATCTTCTCAGGATATGTTAAGTGTTTTTATCAATTTATACTTTACTTAAATTAAAAAAAATTCTTTTTATTATTTTATTGTGATTTCCCGGTTAAAGAACTCTTTTTCTCCCAGTACAAGTAGAGTATTTTTATGACAAACTTATATTTTAAGATTGTATCTTGTTTTTCTTGGTCTTTGACACACATTGAAGTCTTACCCTCACTATGCATTTTCTTTCTTGATTGCACTCTCCTACCAACTTTTTCAAAACATATATACTTGACTAACAAACTATGCTAATTGTAATATTTAATAAGACATACCCGACCATAAAGAATCCGGGGAAGAGTGAAACAGAAGAGAAGTAGAAAACGGCAGCGAAAATAGCCTGCATCGTAGAAATAATGAGGCCTCTATGAATAACGAATTGCGACAGCGATGCTGACCTCTTGTAGGAATATCTACCATGAACCAGCAATAGCCTTTGGAGGTGAGAGAATTGCGTTATAGAAAAATCAGCAGCTAGAGAGGCTTGTTTACCTTCTTTACCAGCAATCCCAATACCTTAAATATTAGAAAAAAAATTATATATTGATAATACTCAAAATAAAATTAAGTTATGACACAAATTAATATTAGGCTTAAGTTACTAGCTCCAGACATTGTACAAATAACAAAAACTCTGAAATTGTAATTCGGGTAATGAAAATCTTAAGCTGTTCTGCAATTGTTCCGTTGGGGCTCTGATCGATATTATAGATAAACGGTTACCAGACTTTTTTCACCATAGCATTCATCGAAGACTAAAAATATTTCGCAGTACCATTGTTGAGCTACAAATGATTTTGCTGTGCCATTGTAGGGTTAAAACAATACAAATATCAGCAAAATTATGCTTAGAGCAATTGTTTATGAAGGGAAAACAGTGTAAAATAAATACTGCAATGCACTTTAAATGTTTTATTTCAATTTATTATTATTTTTTTTTTTGTAATATTTTGAGATTATCAGTAGCATTGGCACATGGCATCCACTTTGGAAACTGCTGCTATCTGATATAGACCTACCTTGAACTAGGATTACATACTTGCTTGATTATTGAAACTTTTAAGCAGCCAAGATATTTTGTTTTGTATTTTTAACAGTACTTTTTTTTTCTATATGAAATTAATTTAAGAATAAAGTAAATTTGTTAATTTTAAAGGTAAAAATATTTCACCTATTTTAATTAATAAAAATGTTCAATGTTTCGGCTAAACACCATCTTAAGGAATAAAAATTTCAATTACATATTATGATACAAATTATGGACTCAAACTTCCGAGGAATATTTTTGTTTCTTTCATTCTCTAGCCATTCTAAGGTGATTACTTTTGTGTCAGAAAATGTAATTTTAATGTTTATCTCTATTTCCATCAAAATAAAAAATCAAACTGAAAATTAGGGGGTTTGATACTCGTACCAAAAACATTTAATGTAGTAGTAATAAAAACAGATGTCTGTTAAAACAAATAATTGAAATTAATATTTTTTCTAAGCTATTTATGTTAATAGATAACTTTCACCTTTAAACTTCAAATGATAATAAATATCTAGCATCAGAAGGAGGGTATGATATCAATGTTAATGTAGTGTCTGTTACAGGTGAGGATTTTTAATATAATAAATATTTTATGAGATAAAAGTTGAGCATACGGAATTATATTGAGTACCAAAACAAGTTCTTAGTAAAAGAATATATGAAAAAAAAATCTGAAGAGAAAAAAATCAATCAAAAAGTGTTTTAAGAAAAATTACTTAATTAATTATATTCCATAATTGGGTATATAACTAAAAAATATTGATATTTGTACTCCATATATGATATTATCAGCTGCTAATGTACATTCCTTATAAAAAAAAATCAAAAAGGATGGCATTTGGGCATGGCGCATAAGCAGTCAGGACGAAAACTTTTTATTTTGATTTCAATATTATTTAATTTCAAATTCTAATTTTACTGTTTTTATATTTTAATAACCATCTGTAATTATTATTGGCACGACAGACAGTGGAGGTCGAAAGTCCAAGCCTGATGTACTTGGGAAATACATCGGGCATTTCATGATGTGGTTTTCATAGAGTGGGTTCATCACTCCAACGCATATTTTTGTGAGTGCCACCCATTCGTTAACGGGCCTCACTAATGCCCGGGGGGGAGACTGTGAGTGAGTATATTATAATTATATGCTTGAAAAAATCCCGGATAGGGCCGGGGACTCGAACTCACAACCTTTGGGTTAGCAGACAGGCGCGTTACCATACTGCTACTATCACCCCTTTAAGAAAGTATATGATTATTAGAAAGTATGTCTA